>NC_084608.1:37001218-37121218 GCF_033807715.1 Cololabis saira
TACAAATGTTGAGAATAAAGTCGAAATTTCACCTTTTTTCTGGACATTTAAACTTTATTCACAAAATTTCAACTTTTTTCTCAAAATTGTACTTCAACTAGTGCTGGGCAGTATGACCAAAAATTTTAAAATTATATCGGTTTCACGGTATATCACGTTTTTTTTATTTTTTTCATGCACAACTGGGTGTTAACCACATTTTCTAATGATTTGGAAAGAAATTGCTGCAGTAAATTGGCTTAGAATGGACTATTTTGCCGTCATGAGGAGGAAATATTGTAGAAAAACATTAATGTCCACACTAGTATAAATACAGGTTTGCTTGGCCTCACAAAATGATGCCGTTTACAATGAGGTGACACTTATGATTCTAATGTAGGGCTGAACGATTTTTGAAAATAATCTAATTGCGATTTTTTTCCTCAATATTGCGATTTAATATGCAATTATTTTTTTTCAAGGTCCTGTTCTCATGTATTTTTCAACTACACAAGCAATAAATCAGTCTGTTTCAAGTAGATTTTCACTTAAAATAAGTAGAAAAATCTGCCAGTGGAACAATATTTTTTTGCTTGTAATAAGAAGATAAATCTTGTCCCACTGGCAGATTTTTCTACTTATTTCAAGTGACTCGTTTGGGGCTCGTTTGGGCTCGTTTGGGCTGTTGGGTCTTCTTGCTCTTTCCTGATCACTGTGTTTGATTATCAAGGACTTGAAGATATTTCCTCCCACTGGACGGAGCTTTAACTCCACATGCCTTTTCAGATGTGAAGTTGACGAGCAGACGCTCAGACTGGTTTTCTCAGACGTCTTTGTCACAGAAAGGTCAGATTTTTACCGTCGGACTCGATGTGAGACTCGGAGACGATGTGATAAATTCCCACGGATAAGAGGATGTGAAGAGAGAGAAGAGAGTGACAGACAGAAAGACGCAGGGCAGATATGGAGGGAGGAGATAAAGGAGATAAGCCAGGACCTTCACCAGCAGGACGAGTCCAAACCCCTCAACGACAACGAGCTAATGACACGAGCTAATGCCGACCAAAGACACAGAACAAGCTCCAAGGTGTGTCCTCCTTTATGGGTCGGACCAGATGGACCAGAATCCTCTACGAGACTTTATCTGATGGTGCAGTGAAAGACAGACTCGTAGGAAGTGGAGACAAATATGTCGCAACTAGAGATGGGCGGTACGGACTAAAAAATGTATCACGATAATTTCTGGCATTTATCCCCATAACGATAAAAATGACGATAAAAAAAAAAACAGATTCTTTCTTTTTTTCTTTCTTTCTTTCTTTCTCCCTTCCTTCCTTGTTTTCTTCCTTCCTTCCTTCTTTTTTCCCCTTCCTTCCTTCTTTCCTCCTGCTATCTCCTTCCTTCTTCCCTTCCTCTTTTCTCCCTTCCTTCCTTCTTTCCTTGTTTTCTCCCTTCTTTCCTTGTTGTTTTCCTTCCTTGTTTTCTTCCTTTCTTCCTTCCTTCCATAAATCATCTTTACACAAAAACGTCATCAACGGGAATTTATCATTTTTACCGTGAGATACAAATTCTTACCGCAGGGATTTTTTTTGACGGTTTATCGTGAACGGTAAAATATCACCCATTCCTAGTCGCGACTGGAATCGAACCCGCGTCGCTGTACAGGGGAAGGTTTACATCAGTTACTGCTCAACCCGTTGAGCAGTAAATCAACCCTGAAGGTGCAGCAGTGGGACTGGGCTCGTGGTGAAAAAATCCACTCTCAAAATGTCAAAAAAGCAAGCCCCGACAGGCCGTGGTATACGCTCATTATATCACAGTTAACAACCAGAGTGCAGGCGGGAGGTGCAGCTAGCTACCTGTTGGTGATGAGTCTGGAGTTAACGTAGCGGTATTCTCCCTCGTATCGCTGCTCCGTCACCGTCATCTTCCCGATCGGCCTCCTGAGTCTCGTCAGGAACAAACCGGAGATCAGCAGGTACGCCATCATGCATGTGGGGCCCTGGAGAAGAGGTTACCACGGAAACCGTAAACACCTCAAACTGACATAGAACCACCCCAAACACAAACACTACAGCCCCAAACCAAAGAAGCAAGAGGGGACGAATGGGCAGTAGGGCATGCCCATATGAAAATTTCCTGAAATTTTCTAGTTAGTGCCACGGCTGCGCTAAGAGGCACTCCTCCTCCATAGCTCTGCAATGGAGGAGGAGTGCCTCTGGCGAATTTTCCGGACAAAACTTTGGCGCGTAACTAGTCCCGCAGCTTTGAGAAACCGCGAAAAGTAAAAACGTAGAAACGTGCGCCTTAAGCGGGAATCGTTGGCTATGACTTATTAGCGATTGACGTACACGTTTTTGCGCAACGTGCAAAAACGTGCGCTTTTAGCGCCATCCGGAATGCATTGGGAGAACTTTGGGGCCTCACCACTCGCACACCGTTACTCGAAAAATTATGAACCAATTTAGAAAGTTGTAGGCCCTGAATTTAACTACAGTACTGTGGATTTTCAGAGGGATGGCACAAATAGTTTTTGCACGAAGTGCAAAAACATTTCCAAATTTCCAGACTAATGGGGAGATTTTCCCATGTAAGTGAATGGGGCAGAATGTCACACTGTGGGTGAAAGGAGGTTGGAAAAACTCCAAATTCACCTTTTTTATGAGTCACGTATCTTTCTCATACTTGCACGTAAAACTGTCATTCAAACTTCAAAACGGAGGAAAACTTCTCTTCTCTCTCCAAACCTGAAACTTTTTTCCTAAAATGTATACTTTTCAAGATATGAGCGCTCAAGCGAGGACTGGAAATCACTTTTTTGTCAAATCTAGAGCTAAGTTCTAATTTTTTAGAGTGAGAGAAACATTCAAAAAATGACCATAATTTTTATTTGTAACTCAAGCTCATGGCCGAACCGTAGAAGCTGGACAAATAATTTTTGGTCAAAATGTAGACATAGGTATTGAGATTCATAAAATGTGACTTTGACAGGTGGGGTATGCACAAAATTCAAACGGGGGGGCTAACAGCCACGCAAACTCCTGCCTCGGTCTCCATTGACTGTAATGTAATAAAAAGTTTTCTTCAAAAAAATCTCACTTTGTTTTCGAACTGCCATTACTAACACATTTTAAGGAATATCTGAATAAAATTAAGATTGTCTATATCTGCCGGGTTCTGTGTCTCTCACAATGTCTTTGTTTTTCTGCTAGGAGCTATGGTTTTCTCACAAATCAGAGTGATTTGAGAACTTGTCACAAGGCAAAAGCTGGGGTTTTCTTAAAGCGAACCCAGAACCTTACTCATGTCGAGGTTGTTGTTGCCCCTAGCAACAAGAGCTCAGCTGTTGACTGATTAGACTGACCCAGTCAGTACAGACTTCATATACTTTAACCTGGAAAATGGAGAAATCTGAACCCTGACCTTTTGACCTTAGATGATCAACAGTCCTGCTGGGAACAGGTTCATGGGATATATATGTATATTATTATTATTATTATACATATAAATATTTACATTTGTATATTATATATACAAATTAGCCCCGCCCCTTCTTCTGATTGGCCGATACGTTATAGTCCAATAACTTTTGAATGGTTTGACATAGAGTCATGGGTGGTGTCATTGGACTCGGTATTGAGTCCTTCACCTTTATTGCTTGTAAAATGTACACAAATGTGCAGCAGCCCACCGTGGCACTCTCGAAATTTCTGCGAGGAAATTGTCTAGTTATTGTCATCATTCTCCAGCAGTTAGAACAGAGAGGTGAAGGTAACAGACCTGAGCTCCGATGGCCGACGTCAGCTTGAAGATGTAGAGACCGATGTCCAGGAGAGGCTGAGGAGAGAAGAGGATCAGAACCAGAACCAGGACCGGTCCTGGTCTCTGGTCCAGACCAGACCAGGGTCCTGGTTCCGGTCCGGCCCGGCGGTACCTTGCTGAGGTTGGAGTACAGGTCCACCACGCTGTTGCAGAACCGCTCCACGTCCTGCGTCAGCAGCTGGTCCGCGTTGGCGATCCGGTTGTCCAGATTCCCCATCTTGTAGTAGGTGAAGCCCCTGAGGATCAGAACCAGAACCGGTACCGGGTCAGTACCGGCAACGGCATCGCGGCAACGGTGATGTCACGTCAACGGCGTCGCGGCAACGGAGTCGCGGCAACGGTGATGTCGCGAAAACGGCGTCGCGGCAACGGCGGCGCGGCAACGGTGATGTCACGGCAACGGCGTCGCGGCAACGGTGATGTCACGGCAACAGAGTCGCGGCAACGTTGATGTCGCGGCAACGGTGATGTCGCGGCAACGGCGTCGCGGCAATGTAGTTGCGGCAACGGTGATGTCACGGCAACGCCGTCGCGGCAACGGAATAGCGGCAACGGTGATGTCACGGCAACAGAGTTGCGGCAACGGTGATGTCACGGCAATGGAGTTGCAGCAACGGTGATGTCACAGCAACGCCGTCGCGGCAACGGAATAGCGGCAACGGTGATGTCGCGGCAACGGCGTCGCGGCAACGGCGTCGCGGCAATGGAGTTGCGGCAACGGTGATGTCACGGCAACGCCGTCGCGGCAACGGAATAGCGGCAACGGTGATGTCACGGCAACGGCGTCGCGGCAACGGAGTTGCAGCAACGGTGATGTCACGCCAACGGCGTCGCGGCAACAGAGTTGCAGCAACGGTGATGTCACGTCAACAGCGTCGCGGCGACGGAATTGCATCAACGGTGATGTCACGGCAACGGCGTCGGGGCAACAGAGTCGCGGCAACGGAGTCGCGGCAACGGTGATGTCACAGCAACGGCATCGCGGCAACGGGGATGTCACGGCAACAGAGTCGCGGCAACGGTGATGTCACGGCATCGCGGCAACGGGGATGTCACGGCAACGGAGTCACAGCAACGGTGATGTCACGGCAACGCCGTCGCGGCAACGGAATAGCGGCAACGGTGATGTCACGGCAACGGCGTCGGGGCAACAGAGTCGCGGCAACGGAGTCGCGGCAACGGTGATGTCACAGCAACGGCATCGCGGCAACGGGGATGTCACGGCAACAGAGTCGCGGCAACGGTGATGTCGCGGCAACGGCATCGCGGCAACGGTGATGTCGCGGCAACGGCATCGCGGCAACGGTGATGTCGCGGCAACGGTGATGTCACGGCAACGGTGATGTCACGGCAACGGTGATGTCACGGCAACGGTGATGTCACGGCAACGGTGATGTCACGGCAACGGAGTCGCAGCAACGGAGTCGCGGCAACGGCGTCGCGGCAACGGTGATGTCGCGGCAACGGAGTTGCGGCAACGGTGATGTCGCGGCAACGGTGATGTCGCGGCAACGGTGATGTCGCGGCAACGGTGATGTCGCGGCAACGGTGATGTCGCGGCAACGGAGTCGCGGCAACGGAGTCACAGCAACGGTGATGTCACGGCAACGGCGTCGTACAGGGTCGGAACCGGGTCGGTACCAGAACTTACTGCAGGTATTTGTCGTACAGCTCCTTGGTGAGTCTCTCTCTGCAGCGAAGCTTCAGCTCATTCAGACCAAGTTTCAGGAAGTTGTTGACCAGAGCAATCTGGACACAATCAGCGGCACGTGGAAACAGAGAGAAACACACACAGAAACAGATGTAACTGTCGTCTGAAGCCACTTCCTGCTCCACCATCACAGATGACAACGACCCCTGGTCACCAGAGGTCACCAGAGGTCAGAGGTCATTTAAGGTCGTGGCTGACGGTAAAGATCATGCAGAACTCAAGAGGAGAAAGTTGATATCTAATCTGATCTAATCTGGTATTTAATTTATATTAACAATAGTGAATAAATACAAGTAAAGAAAGCAGAATAATTGGTGTTTTTGGTGGTTTCACCTCAACTTTCTCCTCTCGGTGGTTTCACATCAGAGATTATAAAGATGATAAAAGAATAAACTTACGACTGGCATGAATTTCATGAAGCTGAACAGGAAGCTCTTGAACTCTTTAGTGGAGCGGCCGATAATCGCACTGCAAACCACAACATGCAGATTAGAACCAGCAACTCTGGGAAGTGAGGTGGAGTGCTGGATCCAGTCAGGTCATAGATCCAGACCCCGTCCACACGTAGCCGGGTATCTGCTAAAGCGAAGATATTTTCCTACGTTTGGACCTGTCATCCACATGAAAACGCAAATAAACGAAGGTTTAAAAAAACTCCGGGCAAAGTGAAGATTTTTGAAAACTCCGTTTATGTAGATGCGTGTAGACACACACAACCGGAGTTTTGCGTTTTCGAACGTCACATTATGCGCCAAAACAACAACAAATCTGCTCTGACGTGCGACTTTTGTTTACTACAGAACTACAGATGATCCAGCATCTGTTCTCCAAGCTATTTATTAAAATAATGGTCTCTGGTCTTGTTCACCGTTTACTATGTTACACCGACGCAGAGCCTACGCCGTAGGGTACGCGCAGAGCCGGATTAAATAAATGGACTACACTAGGCAGACTGTGATTTTTGGGCCCCCTCCATCGATGTTATTTATGAAATCTTAAACTTAGCAAAGATACTAATAAAACTTAATTCACATTTTACATAGCATAGTCATAGTCAAGTTGGTTCTTTGTATTCCAAAATAAGTCATGTGTTGTATATTAAACAGTCTATCAGACTATTTTTAGATTTTTATTATTTATACGTTATTACAACGCTCTATTAAATGCTATTAAATTATCCTTATCTTATCGATTGTGAGCATTTTGCAGAAAATCTTAATTAAATGTGTTGATTAAATTGAATAGTTAAATAAGAAGTCAAATCTACAAAGACCAATAAAATGACCAATAAAATTTGCAGTAAGACAAAGCGTGCTGTAGTATGTATGTCTGTATGTGTATATGTATGTATGTGTATGCGTCTGGGAGATTTGCGAGGCCCTGTGTGAAATGGCTGGGGGCGCGAAATTTTGGGGTTTTTCGGGTCGGATCGGGTGTCTATATGCGCAATTTTAACTCTCCAATTAGCAAAATACTGGATACCTTCCCCTGCCTCATCATCATCTGGGCTTACCTCGACGCGGGGCCCCACGGCTGCTTGAGACCCGGGCGGATCAGTGATTTTTGTAACAATGTATGCGTATATAATGTATGTATACTAAATATAGTAATAATGCACATCTATATATATACATATATATATATATATATATATATATATATATATATATATATATATATATATATATATATATGCCTTAGGTTTTTACCGGCATGTTATCAACCATTAATATGTGTGCAGACAAAAAAAAAAAAAATATATATTTTTTTTTTTTTTGTCCCTCTGTCTGGGCCCCCCCTGTCAATCGGGCCCTAGGCACATGCTTAGTTTGCCTTTGCGTTAATCCAGCTCTGGCTACGCGGCGACACGCACCGTAAGCCGTACCCATCGCCGTACCCTACGGCGATCGGCTGCATCGATTAACGCGGCAGCTCCGTGGTGGGACACGGGGGGAAGCTGCGCCGCAGAGGCGCAGCTTCCCCAGCAGGCGCAGATGATCTACAGGTTAGAATGCCTATGAATGTGGTCGAAAACGCAGATCTTCGCTTATGTGTGGAAGGTTTTTTTTTAAAACGATGTAATGTGGATACAAATTATTTTATAAACGGAGGGGGGGAAATATTCGGTTTTAAAAATACCCGGCTACGTGTGGACGGGGTACCAGTCCCGTCAACACAGCTTTAGAGGTTTATGGACGTTCAGGTGGAGGTTCAGGTGAGCGTTCAGGTAGGAGGTGATGATGTCAGAACTTCACCTCAGACATTCCAGCAGAAGCAGCAGATGTTAGAACCAGCTGCTGCGGCCAACGGTTAAAGTTCCTACATCTACGTGAAACACCAGCCAGCGTTAAAGTTCCTAGCAGTTAAGGTTCCTAGCGGTTAAGTTCCACCAGCAGGTAAAGGTTCCTGGTTTTGGTAAAGTTACCCCTGGGATGACGGACATGTAGGAGTAAAAGTGCAGCTTGAACAGATTCATGTCTCTGCTGATGATCCCGCTGTGGAGGAAACAGAGAAACATCTGGATCTGGGGACACAACTGGAACTAGAACCAGTTCCAGACCGAACTAGACCGGGTAGGACCTGGTTCTGGGGACAGAACTAGACCTGGTCTTGAAAGAAGTTCCAGTTCTAGACCGTTGGACACGGAGAAGGACCACATATAATATCTTAATATAGATACCCCTCGCCGCGGGGCAGGCCCACCTCCCCCCGCCCGGCGCTCACCAGACACAGCTGGACATGAAGCACCTGCATTTTTCAGGTATTTCATGACAAACCGTGTCTAGTGTCTAGTAAATATAGATAATATGAACTTCATTGAACTAATATAACATTTACAAATTTAAGCTGAAATGTCCAGCATTTTCTCTAAAGAAAAGTTCATTTAGTTCAGGAGTTTTCAAAACTAGTTGGACTACTGGGATTAAAGTTCACCAGGCAAAAATGTAATGATGGAAAAAAAAATAAAAAAATAACAAAAAAAATAAATAAAAATCGATCTTTAGACATACAAATCGATTTTTAGGAATTAATATGAGAATCGATTTAGAATCAGAAAAATCGATTTTTTTCAACACAGGCCTAGGAATAAATATGTTAATATCTTTATTTTTAGGTTTGTAGCAGGAATGTTTTGTGTGTTTGTGTCGGAGGAAGATCCTGTCCGGACTACAGGGTCCTGCAGGACCGGGTCCATGAAGGTTTGAGTCCTACCTTTCAATCATGGTTCCGTTCTGGATCATCCAGACGTCACAGTAGGTTCTGGCCACCAGCATGGAGGCGATGAGCAGCAGGTAGGCCGTCTGGGGACAGGGGGACAACGTTAGAGGACCAGAACTGGACCAGGACCTGAACTGGACCAGGACCAGAACTGGACCAGAACCAGGACCCTCATGATACCCACCTCCATGCAGAAAAACCGGGGCACCATCATCTTCAGGATCCGGACGATCCGCAGGAAGAACTGTTTGTCCACGGCAGCTTTGTCCCTCCGTCCGTCCTTCTGAGGAGACACAGACTTTAGATTCACCAGGAACTTCACCAGGAACTTTACCAGGAACTTTAGATTCATGGAGGTCAAACAGGAACTTCAGATTCACCACAAACTTCAGATTCACCACAAACTTCAGATTCACCACAAACTTCAGATTCACCACAAACTTCAGATTCACCACAAACTTCAGATTCACCACAAACTTTAGATTCACCACAAACTTTAGATTCACCACAAACTTTAGATTCACCACAAACTTCAGATTCACCACAAACTTCAGATTCACCACAAACTTCAGATTCACCACAAACTTTAGATTCACCACAAACTTTAGATTCACCACAAACTTCAGATTCACTACAAACTTCAGATTCACCACAAACTTCAGATTCACCACAAACTTCACCACAAACTTCAGATTCACCACAAACTTTAGATTCACCACAAACTTCACCACAAACTTCAGATTCACCACAAACTTCAGATTCACCACAAACTTCAGATTCACCACAAACTTCAGATTCACCACAAACTTCAGATTCACCACAAACTTCAGATTCACCACAAACTTCAGATTCACCACAAACTTCAGATTCACCACAAACTCCAGATTCACCACAAACTTCAGATTCACCACAAACTCCAGATTCACCACAAACTTCAGATTCACCACAAACTTCAGATTCACCACAAACTTCAGATTCACCACAAACTTCAGATTCACCACAAACTTTAGATTCACCACAAACTTTAGATTCACCACAAACTTCAGATTCACCACAAACTTTAGATTCACCACAAACTTCAGATTCACCACAAACTTCAGATTCACCACAAACTTCAGATTCACCACAAACTTCAGATTCACCACAAACTTCAGATTCACCACAAACTTCAGATTCACCACAAACTTCAGATTCACCACAAACTTCACCACAAACTTCAGATTCACCACAAACTTCAGATTCACCACAAACTTCAGATTCACCACAAACTTCAGATTCACCACAAACTTCAGATTCACCACAAACTTCAGATTCACCACAAACTTTAGATTCACCACAAACTTTAGATTCACCACAAACTTTAGATTCACCACAAACTTCAGATTCACCACAAACTTTAGATTCACCACAAACTTCAGATTCACCACAAACTTTAGATTCACCACAAACTTCAGATTCACCACAAACTTTAGATTCACCACAAACTTTAGATTCACCACAAACTTTAGATTCACCACAAACTTCAGATTCACCACAAACTTCAGATTCACCACAAACTTCACCACAAACTTCAGATTCACCACAAACTTCAGATTCACCACAAACTTCAGATTCACCACAAACTTCAGATTCACCACAAACTTCACCACAAACTCCAGATTCACCAGAAACTTCAGATTCACCACAAACTTCAGATTCACCACAAACTCCAGATTCACCACAAACTTCAGATTCACCACAAACTTCACCACAAACTTCAGATTCACCACAAACTTCACCACAAACTTCACCACAAACTTCAGATTCACCACAAACTTCAGATTCACCACAAACTTCACCACAAACTTTAGATTCAACACAAACTTCAGATTCACCACAAACTTCAGCTTCACCACAAACTTCAGATTCACCACAAACTTCAGATTCACCACAAACTTCAGATTCACCACAAACTTCAGATTCACCACAAACTTCAGATTCACCACAAACTTCAGATTCACCACAAACTTCAGATTCACCACAAACTTCAGATTCACCACAAACTTCAACTTCACCACAAACTTCAGATTCACCACAAACTTCACCACAAACTTCACCACAAACTTCAGATTCACCACAAACTTCAGATTCACCACAAACTTCACCACAAACTTCAGATTCACCACAAACTCTAGATTCACCACAAACTTCAGATTCACCACAAACTTTAGATTCACCACAAACTTCAGATTCACCACAAACTTCAGATTCACCACAAACTTCAGATTCACCACAAACTTCAGATTCACCACAAACTTCAGATTCACCACAAACTTCACGACAAACTTCAGATTCACCACAAACTTCAGATTCACCACAAACTTCACGACAAACTTCAGATTCACCACAAACTTCAGATTCACCACAAACTTCAGATTCACCACAAACTTCAGATTCACCACAAACTTCACCACAAACTTCAGATTCACCACAAACTTCAGATTCACCACAAACTTCAGATTCACCACAAACTTCACGACAAACTTCAGATTCACCACAAACTTCAGATTCACCACAAACTTCACGACAAACTTCAGATTCACCACAAACTTCAGATTCACCACAAACTTTAGATTCACCACAAACTTCAGATTCACCACAAACTTCACCACAAACTTCAGATTCACCACAAACTTCAGATTCACCACAAACTTCAGATTCACCACAAACTTCAGATTCACCACAAACTTCAGATTCACCACAAACTTCAGATTCACCACAAACTTCAGATTCACCACAAACTCCAGATTCACCACAAACTTCAGATTCACCACAAACTTCAGATTCACCACAAACTTCAGATTCACCACAAACTTCAGATTCACCACAAACTTCAGATTCACCACAAACTTCAGATTCACCACAAACTTCAGATTCACCACAAACTTCAGATTCACCACAAACTTCAGATTCACCACAAACTTCAGATTCACCACAAACTTCAGATTCACCACAAACTTCAGATTCACCACAAACTTCAACTTCACCACAAACTTCAGATTCACCACAAACTTCAGATTCACCACAAACTTCAGATTCACCACAAACTTCACCACAAACTTCAGATTCACCACAAACTTCAGATTCACCACAAACTTCAGATTCACCACAAACTTCAGATTCACCACAAACTCTAGATTCACCACAAACTTCAGATTCACCACAAACTTTAGATTCACCACAAACTTCAGCTTCACCACAAACTTCACCACAAACTTCAGCTTCACCACAAACTTCAGATTCACCACAAACTTCAGATTCACCACAAACTTCAGATTCACCACAAACTTCAGATTCACCACAAACTCCAGATTCACCACAAACTTCAGATTCACCACAAACTTCAGATTCACCACAAACTTCAGATTCACCACAAACTTCAGATTCACCACAAACTTCAGATTCACCACAAACTTCAGATTCACCACAAACTTTAGATTCACCACAAACTTTAGATTCACCACAAACTTCAGATTCACCACAAACTTCAGATTCACCACAAACTTCAGATTCACCACAAACTTCAGATTCACCACAAACTTCAGATTCACCACAAACTTCACCACAAACTCCAGATTCACCACAAACTTCAGATTCACCACAAACTTCAGATTCACCACAAACTTCACCACAAACTTCAGATTCACCACAAACTTCAGATTCACCACAAACTTCAGATTCACCACAAACTTTAGATTCACCACAAACTTCAGATTCACCACAAACTTTAGATTCACCACAAACTTTAGATTCACCACAAACTTCACCACAAACTTCAGATTCACCACAAACTTCACCACAAACTTCAGATTCACCACAAACTTCACCACAAACTTCAGATTCACCACAAACTTCACCACAAACTTCAGATTCACCACAAACTTCACCACAAACTTTAGATTCACCACAAACTTCAGATTCACCACAAACTTCAGATTCACCACAAACTTCACCACAAACTTCAGATTCACCACAAACTTCACCACAAACTTCAGATTCACCACAAACTTCACCACAAACTTCAGATTCACCACAAACTTCACCACAAACTTTAGATTCACCACAAACTTCAGATTCACCACAAACTTCAGATTCACCACAAACTTCACCACAAACTTCAGATTCACCACAAACTTTAGATTCACCACAAACTTCAGATTCACCACAAACTTCACCACAAACTTCAGATTCACCACAAACTTCAGATTCACCACAAACTTCAGATTCACCACAAACTTCAGATTCACCACAAACTTCAGATTCACCACAAACTTCACCACAAACTCCAGATTCACCACAAACTCCAGATTCACCACAAACTCCAGATTCACCACAAACTTCAGATTCACCACAAACTTTAGATTCACCACAAACTTCAGATTCACCACAAACTTCAGATTCACCACAAACTTCAGATTCACCACAAACTTCAGATTCACCACAAACTTCACCACAAACTCCAGATTCACCACAAACTTCAGATTCACCACAAACTTCAGATTCACCACAAACTTCACCACAAACTTCAGATTCACCACAAACTTCACCACAAACTTCAGATTCACCACAAACTTCACCACAAACTTCAGATTCACCACAAACTTCACCACAAACTTTAGATTCACCACAAACTTCAGATTCACCACAAACTTCAGATTCACCACAAACTTCACCACAAACTTCAGATTCACCACAAACTTTAGATTCAACACAAACTTCAGATTCACCACAAACTTTAGATTCAACACAAACTTCACCACAAACTTCAGATTCAACACAAACTTCAGATTCACCACAAACTTCAGATTCACCACAAACTCCAGATTCACCACAAACTTCAGATTCACCACAAACTTCAGATTCACCACAAACTTCAGATTCACCACAAACTTCACCACAAACTTCAGATTCACCACAAACTTTAGATTCACCACAAACTTTAGATTCACCACAAACTTCAGATTCACCACAAACTTTAGATTCACCACAAACTCCAGATTCACCACAAACTTCAGATTCACCACAAACTTCACCACAAACTTCAGATTCACCACAAACTCCAGATTCACCACAAACTTTAGATTCACCACAAACTTTAGATTCACCACAAACTTCAGATTCACCACAAACTTTAGATTCACCACAAACTTCAGATTCACCACAAACTTCACCACAAACTTCAGATTCACCACAAACTTCAGATTCACCACAAACTTCAGATTCACCACAAACTTCAGATTCACCACAAACTTCACCACAAACTTCAGATTCACCACAAACTTCACCACAAACTTCAGATTCACCACAAACTTCAGATTCACCACAAACTTCAGATTCACCACAAACTTCAGATTCACCACAAACTTCAGATTCACCACAAACTTTAGATTCACCACAAACTTCAGATTCACCACAAACTTCAGATTCACCACAAACTTCAGATTCACCACAAACTTCACCACAAACTTCAGATTCACCACAAACTTCAGATTCACCACAAACTTCAGATTCACCACAAACTTCACCACAAACTTCAGATTCACCACAAACTTCACCACAAACTTCAGATTCACCACAAACTTCAGATTCACCACAAACTTCAGATTCACCACAAACTTCACCACAAACTTCAGATTCACCACAAACTTCAGATTCACCACAAACTTCAGATTCACCACAAACTTCAGATTCACCACAAACTTCGGATTCACCACAAACTTCAGATTCACCACAAACTTCAGATTCACCACAAACTTCAGATTCACCACAAACTTCAGATTCACCACAAACTTTAGATTCACCACAAACTTTAGATTCACCACAAACTCCAGATTCACCACAAACTTTAGATTCACCACAAACTTCAGATTCACCACAAACTTCAGATTCACCACAAACTTCAGATTCACCACAAACTTCAGATTCACCACAAACTTCAGCTTCACCACAAACTTCAGATTCACCACAAACTTCAGATTCACCACAAACTTCAGATTCACCACAAACTTCAGATTCACCACAAACTTTAGATTCACCACAAACTTCAGATTCACCACAAACTTCACCACAAACTTCAGATTCACCACAAACTTCAGATTCACCACAAACTTCAGATTCACCACAAACTTCAGATTCACCACAAACTTCAGATTCACCACAAACTTTAGATTCACCACAAACTTCAGATTCACCACAAACTTCAGATTCACCACAAACTTCAGATTCACCACAAACTTCACCACAAACTCCAGATTCACCACAAACTCCAGATTCACCACAAACTCCAGATTCACCACAAACTTCAGATTCACCACAAACTTTAGATTCACCACAAACTTCAGATTCACCACAAACTTCAGATTCACCACAAACTTCAGATTCACCACAAACTCCAGATTCACCACAAACTTCAGATTCACCACAAACTTCAGATTCACCACAAACTTCACCACAAACTTCAGATTCACCACAAACTTCAGATTCACCACAAACTTCAGATTCACCACAAACTTTAGATTCACCACAAACTTTAGATTCACCACAAACTTCACCACAAACTTCAGATTCACCACAAACTTCACCACAAACTTCAGATTCACCACAAACTTCACCACAAACTTCAGATTCACCACAAACTTCACCACAAACTTTAGATTCACCACAAACTTCAGATTCACCACAAACTTCAGATTCACCACAAACTTCACCACAAACTTCAGATTCACCACAAACTTCACCACAAACTTCAGATTCACCACAAACTTCACCACAAACTTCAGATTCACCACAAACTTCACCACAAACTTTAGATTCACCACAAACTTCAGATTCACCACAAACTTCAGATTCACCACAAACTTCACCACAAACTTCAGATTCACCACAAACTTTAGATTCAACACAAACTTCACCACAAACTTCAGATTCACCACAAACTTCAGATTCACCACAAACTTCAGATTCACCACAAACTTCAGATTCACCACAAACTTCAGATTCACCACAAACTTCAGATTCACCACAAACTTCAGATTCACCACAAACTTCACCACAAACTTCAGATTCACCACAAACTTTAGATTCACCACAAACTTTAGATTCACCACAAACTTCAGATTCACCACAAACTTTAGATTCACCACAAACTCCAGATTCACCACAAACTTTAGATTCACCACAAACTTTAGATTCACCACAAACTTCAGATTCACCACTAGGGTTGCAAAATTCCGGGAATTTTCAAAGTTGGAAACTTTCCATGGGAATATATGGGAATTAACGGGAATATATGGGAATTAATGGGAATATATGGGAATTAACGGGAATTAACGGGAATAAATAAGAAATTTACAGAATTGAAGGTTGGCCCTTAACAGGGAACTTAAATATAGTTGGGGGAAATATATTGTAGCATAGTCTTGGCTAAAACAACCAGATTTAATGCAAGTACACTCCTCAATCACATGCACACAGCACATTGCTTACTGCAGGGCTATTGAGGCCACGCCCCCTACAGGCACTGTGCATTCCTCCATCACATGCACAGGTGATTTCTTGAAGCCTGGAGGCCACACATTTGAGCTCAAAGCACAAGACTATTGAAGCCACACATTTGAGCCCACGGACTATATAAAGTCAAGTAAGTTTTGATAATATTATGGGGTAAATATATTTGATCTATAATGGTATTAATGTTTAACTTGCAAATATCAAATAAAAATTTATTAACACAGTAGCTAGCTAGCTGGTAAGTTAGGTGCTAAATGAAAGCTATTTTTCATTTAATTGACCATTTAAGAGGCTAGCTTATTATGGTGGTAGCTACCTCAAATTTGATGCTGTTTTTTCTGACTCCAGCAAGACGGTTTTCTGTAACCATTCAAGAATTTATACATCAATTGTCAAATATTTTGAAGACCATTCCAGTTGTTTAGCCAACTATATTTCTGTTCATGCCATTGCTTTAGTGTTTTTACAAGCTTTTTTTTTTTATGTTATTCTGCAGAAAAATGCCACGTTTGCCATCTGATGTTTGGAAGCATTTCACACAAGCGAATGTTCCAGTTAATTCCCATAAATTCCCATAATTCCCATGGAAAGTTTCCAATTTGGAATATTTCCAAAATTCCCCAGCTTAACTTCCCATGGAAAGTTTCCGGAAAGTTTCCGGAAATTTACCGGAAATTTTCCACCCCTTTGCAACCCTATTCACCACAAACTTTAGATTCACCACAAACTTCAGATTCACCACAAACTTCACCACAAACTTCAGATTCACCACAAACTTCAGATTCACCACAAACTTCAGATTCACCACAAACTTCAGATTCACCACAAACTTCACCACAAACTTCAGATTCACCACAAACTTCACCACAAACTTCAGATTCACCACAAACTTCAGATTCACCACAAACTTCAGATTCACCACAAACTTCAGATTCACCACAAACTTTAGATTCACCACAAACTTCAGATTCACCACAAACTTCAGATTCACCACAAACTTCACCACAAACTTCAGATTCACCACAAA
Source organism: Cololabis saira (assembly GCF_033807715.1). NCBI lineage: Eukaryota > Metazoa > Chordata > Actinopteri > Beloniformes > Belonidae > Cololabis > Cololabis saira. The sequence goes on from NC_084608.1 coordinate 37,018,525, forward strand.
CTTCAGATTCACCACAAACTTCAGATTCACCACAAACTTCACCACAAACTTCAGATTCACCACAAACTTCACCACAAACTTCAGATTCACCACAAACTTCAGATTCACCACAAACTTCAGATTCACCACAAACTTCAGATTCACCACAAACTTCAGATTCACCACAAACTTCAGATTCACCACAAACTTCACCACAAACTTCAGATTCACCACAAACTTCAGATTCACCACAAACTTCAGATTCACCACAAACTTCAGATTCACCACAAACTTCGGATTCACCACAAACTTCGGATTCACCACAAACTTCGGATTCACCACAAACTTCAGATTCACCACAAACTTCAGATTCACCACAAACTTTAGATTCACCACAAACTTTAGATTCACCACAAACTCCAGATTCACCACAAACTTTAGATTCACCACAAACTTCAGATTCACCACAAACTTCAGATTCACCACAAACTTCAGATTCACCACAAACTTCAGATTCACCACAAACTTCAGATTCACCACAAACTTCAGATTCACCACAAACTTCAGATTCACCACAAACTTCACCACAAACTTCAGATTCACCACAAACTTTAGATTCACCACAAACTTCAGATTCACCACAAACGTCACCACAAACTCCAGATTCACCACAAACTTCACCACAAACTTCAGATTCACCACAAACTTCAGATTCACCACAAACTTCAGATTCACCACAAACTTCAGATTCACCACAAACTTCACCACAAACTTCAGATTCACCACAAACTTCAGATTCACCACAAACTTCAGATTCACCACAAACTTCAGATTCACCACAAACTTCAGATTCACCACAAACTTCAGATTCACCACAAACTTCAGATTCACCACAAACTTTAGATTCACCACAAACTTTAGATTCACCACAAACTTCAGATTCACCACAAACTTTAGATTCACCACAAACTCCAGATTCACCACAAACTTCAGATTCACCACAAACTTCACCACAAACTTCAGATTCACCACAAACTCCAGATTCACCACAAACTTTAGATTCACCACAAACTTTAGATTCACCACAAACTTCAGATTCACCACAAACTTTAGATTCACCACAAACTTCAGATTCACCACAAACTTCAGATTCACCACAAACTTCAGATTCACCACAAACTTCAGATTCACCACAAACTTCACCACAAACTTCAGATTCACCACAAACTTCACCACAAACTTCAGATTCACCACAAACTTCAGATTCACCACAAACTTCAGATTCACCACAAACTTCAGATTCACCACAAACTTCAGATTCACCACAAACTTTAGATTCACCACAAACTTCAGATTCACCACAAACTTCAGATTCACCACAAACTTCAGATTCACCACAAACTTCACCACAAACTTCAGATTCACCACAAACTTCAGATTCACCACAAACTTCAGATTCACCACAAACTTCACCACAAACTTCAGATTCACCACAAACTTCACCACAAACTTCAGATTCACCACAAACTTCAGATTCACCACAAACTTCAGATTCACCACAAACTTCACCACAAACTTCAGATTCACCACAAACTTCAGATTCACCACAAACTTCAGATTCACCACAAACTTCAGATTCACCACAAACTTCGGATTCACCACAAACTTCGGATTCACCACAAACTTCAGATTCACCACAAACTTCAGATTCACCACAAACTTCAGATTCACCACAAACTTTAGATTCACCACAAACTTTAGATTCACCACAAACTCCAGATTCACCACAAACTTTAGATTCACCACAAACTTCAGATTCACCACAAACTTCAGATTCACCACAAACTTCAGATTCACCACAAACTTCAGATTCACCACAAACTTCAGCTTCACCACAAACTTCAGATTCACCACAAACTTCAGATTCACCACAAACTTCAGATTCACCACAAACTTCAGATTCACCACAAACTTTAGATTCACCACAAACTTCAGATTCACCACAAACTTCACCACAAACTTCAGATTCACCACAAACTTCAGATTCACCACAAACTTCAGATTCACCACAAACTTTAGATTCACCACAAACTTCAGATTCACCACAAACTTCAGATTCACCACAAACTTCAGATTCACCACAAACTTCACCACAAACTCCAGATTCACCACAAACTCCAGATTCACCACAAACTCCAGATTCACCACAAACTTCAGATTCACCACAAACTTTAGATTCACCACAAACTTCAGATTCACCACAAACTTCAGATTCACCACAAACTTCAGATTCACCACAAACTTCAGATTCACCACAAACTTCACCACAAACTCCAGATTCACCACAAACTTCAGATTCACCACAAACTTCAGATTCACCACAAACTTCACCACAAACTTCAGATTCACCACAAACTTCAGATTCACCACAAACTTCAGATTCACCACAAACTTTAGATTCACCACAAACTTTAGATTCACCACAAACTTCACCACAAACTTCAGATTCACCACAAACTTCACCACAAACTTCAGATTCACCACAAACTTCACCACAAACTTCAGATTCACCACAAACTTCACCACAAACTTTAGATTCACCACAAACTTCAGATTCACCACAAACTTCAGATTCACCACAAACTTCAGATTCACCACAAACTTCAGATTCACCACAAACTTCACCACAAACTTCAGATTCACCACAAACTTCACCACAAACTTCAGATTCACCACAAACTTCACCACAAACTTTAGATTCACCACAAACTTCAGATTCACCACAAACTTCAGATTCACCACAAACTTCACCACAAACTTCAGATTCACCACAAACTTCAGATTCACCACAAACTTCAGATTCACCACAAACTTCAGATTCACCACAAACTTCAGATTCACCACAAACTTCACCACAAACTTCAGATTCACCACAAACTTCACCACAAACTTCAGATTCACCACAAACTTCAGATTCACCACAAACTTCAGATTCACCACAAACTTCAGATTCACCACAAACTTCAGATTCACCACAAACTTTAGATTCACCACAAACTTCAGATTCACCACAAACTTTAGATTCACCACAAACTTCAGATTCACCACAAACTTCACCACAAACTTCAGATTCACCACAAACTTCAGATTCACCACAAACTTCAGATTCACCACAAACTTCAGATTCACCACAAACTTCACCACAAACTTCAGATTCACCACAAACTTCACCACAAACTTCAGATTCACCACAAACTTCACCACAAACTTCAGATTCACCACAAACTTCAGATTCACCACAAACTTCAGATTCACCACAAACTTCAGATTCACCACAAACTTCAGATTCACCACAAACTTCACCACAAACTTCAGATTCACCACAAACTTTAGATTCACCACAAACTTTAGATTCACCACAAACTTCAGATTCACCACAAACTTTAGATTCACCACAAACTCCAGATTCACCACAAACTTTAGATTCACCACAAACTTTAGATTCACCACAAACTTCAGATTCACCACAAACTTTAGATTCACCACAAACTTCAGATTCACCACAAACTTCACCACAAACTTCAGATTCACCACAAACTTCAGATTCACCACAAACTTCAGATTCACCACAAACTTCAGATTCACCACAAACTTCAGATTCACCACAAACTTCACCACAAACTTCAGATTCACCACAAACTTCACCACAAACTTCAGATTCACCACAAACTTCAGATTCACCACAAACTTCAGATTCACCACAAACTTCAGATTCACCACAAACTTCAGATTCACCACAAACTTTAGATTCACCACAAACTTCAGATTCACCACAAACTTCAGATTCACCACAAACTTCACCACAAACTTCAGATTCACCACAAACTTCAGATTCACCACAAACTTCAGATTCACCACAAACTTCACCACAAACTTCAGATTCACCACAAACTTCACCACAAACTTCAGATTCACCACAAACTTCAGATTCACCACAAACTTCAGATTCACCACAAACTTCAGATTCACCACAAACTTCAGATTCACCACAAACTTCAGATTCACCACAAACTTCAGATTCACCACAAACTTCAGATTCACCACAAACTTCAGATTCACCACAAACTTCAGATTCACCACAAACTTCGGATTCACCACAAACTTCGGATTCACCACAAACTTCGGATTCACCACAAACTTCGGATTCACCACAAACTTTAGATTCACCACAAACTTTAGATTCACCACAAACTTTAGATTCACCACAAACTTTAGATTCACCACAAACTTCAGATTCACCACAAACTTCAGATTCGCCACAAACTTCAGATTCGCCACAAACTTCAGATTCGCCACAAACTTCAGATTCGCCACAAACTTCAGATTCGCCACAAACTTCAGATTCACCACAAACTTCAGATTCACCACAAACTTCAGATTCACCACAAACTTCAGATTCACCACAAACTTCAGATTCACCACAAACTTCAGATTCACCACAAACTTCAGATTCACCACAAACTTCAGATTCACCACAAACTTCAGATTCACCACAAACTTCAGATTCACCACAAACTTCAGATTCACCACAAACCTCAGATTCACCACAAACTTCAGATTCACCACAAACTTCAGATTCACCACAAACTTCAGATTCACCACAAACTTTAGATTCACCACAAACTTCAGATTCACCACAAACTTCAGATTCACCACAAACTTCAGATTCACCACAAACTTCAGATTCACCACAAACTTCAGATTCACCACAAACCTCAGATTCACCACAAACTTCAGATTCACCACAAACTTCAGATTCACCACAAACTTCAGATTCACCACAAACTTCAGATTCACCACAAACTTCAGATTCACCACAAACTTCACCACAAACTTCAGATTCACCACAAACTTCAGATTCACCACAAACTTCAGATTCACCACAAACTTCAGATTCACCACAAACTTCAGATTCACCACAAACTTCACCACAAACTTCAGATTCACCACAAACTTCACCACAAACTTCAGATTCACCACAAACTTCAGATTCACCACAAACTTCAGATTCACCACAAACTTCAGATTCACCACAAACTTCAGATTCACCACAAACTTCAGATTCACCACAAACTTCAGATTCACCACAAACTTCAGATTCACCACAAACTTCAGATTCACCACAAACTTCAGATTCACCACAAACTTTAGATTCACCACAAACTTTAGATTCACCACAAACTTTAGATTCACCACAAACTTTAGATTCACCACAAACTTCACCACAAACTTCAGATTCACCACAAACTTCAGATTCACCACAAACTTTAGATTCACCACAAACTTCAGATTCACCACAAACTTCACCACAAACTTCAGATTCACCACAAACTTTAGATTCACCACAAACTTCAGATTCACCACAAACTTCACCACAAACTTCAGATTCACCACAAACTTCAGATTCACCACAAACTTCAGATTCACCACAAACTTCACCACAAACTTCAGATTCACCACAAACTTCACCACAAACTTCAGATTCACCACAAACTTCAGATTCACCACAAACTTCAGATTCACCACAAACTTCAGATTCACCACAAACTTCACCACAAACTTCAGATTCACCACAAACTTCAGATTCACCACAAACTTCAGATTCACCACAAACTTCAGATTCACCACAAACTTCAGATTCACCACAAACTTCAGATTCACCACAAACTCCAGATTCACCACAAACTTCAGATTCACCACAAACTTCAGATTCACCACAAACTTCAGATTCACCACAAACTTCAGATTCACCACAAACTTCACCACAAACTTCAGCTTCACCACAAACTTCAGCTTCACCACAAACTTCAGATTCACCACAAATTTCAGATTCACCACAAACTTCAGATTCACCACAAACTTCAGATTCACCACAAACTTCAGATTCGCCACAAACTTCAGATTCGCCACAAACTTCAGATTCGCCACAAACTTCAGATTCGCCACAAACTTCAGATTCACCACAAACTTCAGATTCACCACAAACTTCAGATTCACCACAAACTTCAGATTCACCACAAACCTCAGATTCACCACAAACTTCAGATTCACCACAAACTTCAGATTCACCACAAACTTTAGATTCACCACAAACTTCAGATTCACCACAAACTTCAGATTCACCACAAACTTCAGATTCACCACAAACTTCAGATTCACCACAAACTTCAGATTCACCACAAACCTCAGATTCACCACAAACTTCAGATTCACCACAAACTTCAGATTCACCACAAACTTCAGATTCACCACAAACTTTAGATTCACCACAAACTTCAGATTCACCACAAACTTCAGATTCACCACAAACTTCAGATTCACCACAAACTTCACCACAAACTTCAGATTCACCACAAACTTCAGATTCACCACAAACTTCAGATTCACCACAAACTTCACCACAAACTTCAGATTCACCACAAACTTCACCACAAACTTCAGATTCACCACAAACTTCAGATTCACCACAAACTTCAGATTCACCACAAACTTCAGATTCACCACAAACTTTAGATTCACCACAAACTTCAGATTCACCACAAACTTCAGATTCACCACAAACTTTAGATTCACCACAAACTTTAGATTCACCACAAACTTTAGATTCACCACAAACTTCACCACAAACTTCAGATTCACCACAAACTTCAGATTCACCACAAACTTTAGATTCACCACAAACTTCAGATTCACCACAAACTTCACCACAAACTTCAGATTCACCACAAACTTTAGATTCACCACAAACTTCAGATTCACCACAAACTTCACCACAAACTTCAGATTCACCACAAACTTCAGATTCACCACAAACTTCAGATTCACCACAAACTTCACCACAAACTTCAGATTCACCACAAACTTCACCACAAACTTCAGATTCACCACAAACTTCAGATTCACCACAAACTTCAGATTCACCACAAACTTCACCACAAACTTCAGATTCACCACAAACTTCAGATTCACCACAAACTTCAGATTCACCACAAACTTTAGATTCACCACAAACTTCAGATTCACCACAAACTTCAGATTCACCACAAACTTCAGATTCACCACAAACTCCAGATTCACCACAAACTTCAGATTCACCACAAACTTCACCACAAACTTCAGATTCGCCACAAACTTCACCACAAACTTCAGATTCACCACAAACTCCAGATTCACCACAAACTTCACCACAAACTTCAGATTCACCACAAACTTCAGATTCACCACAAACTTCAGATTCACCACAAACTCCAGATTCACCACAAACTCCAGATTCACCACAAACTTCACCACAAACTTCAGATTCACCACAAACTTCAGATTCACCACAAACTTCAGATTCACCACAAACTCCAGATTCACCACAAACTCCAGATTCACCACAAACTTCAGATTCACCACAAACTTCAGATTCACCACAAACTCCAGATTCACCACAAACTCCAGATTCACCACAAACTCCAGATTCACCACAAACTTCAACTTCACCACAAACTTTAGATTCACCACAAACTTCAGATTCACCACAAACTTCAACTTCACCACAAACTTCCCACAAACTTCAGATTCACCAGAGACCTTCAGGTCCTGGAAGGTTCCAGGTTCTGGAAGGTTCTGGAAGTTCCCGATGAACTTACCTCTGAGTTCTGCAGCAGGTTGGAGGAGGAACCTTTGGTTCTGTGGAGAAACAAACACACCCTCTAGTTTAGCTCTGCTAATACATTAGATGCTTTATTCTAGGGATGGACGGTATGAACTAGGGCTGGACGATATATAGAGATTTTAATATATATCGATATATTTTCAAACACGATATGGTACGAGACAATATCGTTTATATCGATTTTTTTTTTTTTTTTTTTTTACATTTTTTTTTTTTTTATGATTTTGATATAGCTTATTTTGTGACAAATTGACTTGAATGTTTTATTTGAGATTGTCACAAATGTTTTGTTATTTGCACAACTGTCAACCTCAGTGGAAAAGTCTGCCTGTTACTGTCTACATTGTATTAATTACAGTGTATTTTAATTTAATTGTTATGCAGGAAAGGGATATTTGTTTTATTTTATTCAAGAAGCATTTTTATTCTATATATGCAGCAGTTTATTTTTATTTCATGTGTTTTATACATGTTGATATTGTGCAGACCTCTGTTAATAAAGGAACCTGTGTGACATTTGGCACGAGGCTTTGTATTAAAACTGACTGTTTTTTTAAGAAATGAAGCTAACAGAGATGCTAACAGAGATGCTAACAGAGATGCTAACAGAGATGCTAACAGAGATGCTATGCTATAATGCTTTGGGGGAAACCCCAATTATGGCACAGAAAAAATATCCAGATATATATCGAGTATCAACATTCAGCTAGAAAATATCCAGATATGACTTTTGGTCCATATCGCCCAGCACTAGTGTGAACTAAAAGATTTATCACAATAATTTCTGGCATTTATCCCGAACGATAAAAAAAAAATACCAATACAAAAACGTCAACGGGAATTTATCTTTCTTTCTTTCTTTCTTTCTTTCTTTCTTTCTTTCTTTCTTTCTTTCTTTCTTTCTTTCTTTCTTTCTTTCTTTCTTTCTTTCTTTCTTTCTTTCTTTCTTTCTTTCTTTCTTTCTTTCTTGGCTCCTTCCTTCCTTCCTTCTTTTTGTGTTAAATTCTGTTATTGTCTAGTGTTGTACTTTACTGCACTTACAGGACTGTCTCAGAAAATTAGAATATTGTGATAAAGTCCTTTATTTTCTGTAATGCAAAAATGTCATCCATTCTGGATTCATTACAAATCAACTGAAATATTTTAGCCTTTTAATATTTTAATATTGCTGATCATGGTTTACAGCTTAAGAAAACTCAAATATCCTATCTCAAAAAATTAGAATATTCTGGGAATCTTAATCTTAAACTGTAAACCATAATCAGCAATATTAAAATAATAAAAGGCTTGCAATATTTCAGTTGATTTGTAATGAATCCAGAATGGATGACATTTTAGTTTTTGTAATTGCATTACAGAAAATAAAGAACTTTATCACAATATTCTAATTTTCTGAGACAGTCCTGTACAGCGTACAGAAGGCTGCATTTAATTGCTGCTATGTTATTCCTGCAGTGTTTCTGCAGGTGTTTTGGTCACTGCTATTTTGTAGTATTTGTAATATTTTCAGATTTTGTAAACTGTTTCATTTGTTTTCAACAATTTTCACTTGAATTAAAATGGACTTGACTTGACATGAGAGGATTCATATGTTCATTTACAGTGTTTTGTGGGGTTTTGTTTTGAATTGTAATAGATGAATTCCCAATAGATTTAAAAGTACCATGAGGAAAAGTTACACTTGATTGATCCTAATGATTGATCCTAATTCGTGCTCTGCATTTGACCCTAACTATTAAGAGCAGTGGAGTATGGCAACCCGGGGACCAAATCTGAGGTGCCTTGCTCCAGAGCAATGACAGAAGTATCTGACACCTAACATCCATAACAGCATATTGTTTTAGGAGTATAGTAATTATCTTTGTGCTTTAATAATAATCAAAAGGGTACACAGTTGGTCTCCCACCCTCTGCGCTGTCATCAGCACAAATTATCTGTCCCCATATAATAAAATCCACCATCCCCCCTGATTTTTTTTTACAACCCGAGTACTGCTTATAAATATATATATATATATATATATATATATATATATATATATATATATATATATATATATATTCTACACCTGATATCAGGCCGTGTCTGAGAAACTCAGTCCTGCAGTTAGACTGTTTAAACATTTCTTGGTTGCCTTTAAATTAAATATTTGTAACTTTGAAATTGTATGTTTTTTATCGATTTCTGTAAAATTCTGCTCTTTTTTCACTGGAGCCCTGGATTTCACTGCTGGCTGAATCTAATCAAACCAAATCAAAATCCCCAGGAGGAACCAGAGGTCAGAGGTCAGCTCAGGTCACCAGGGGGTCAGACTACAGGTGGGAACTACAGAACTACAGATCCAGTTCTTCACGTGTTAAACCGGTCCAGCAGGAGTTTAGAACATTGATACAAAGTTTCAGAACCAGGACCTGGATCTGACCCGGGTCCTGGTTCTGGGAGGTCATGACCCCCGGTCAGACAGGACAAGAAATAAGATAAGATAAGATAAGATAAGATATCCTTTATTTTCTCCCTCAGTGGGGAAACTTATTTTTGTTGGCAGCAGTAACTTAAATAATAATAAAATAACAATGAAACAAAACATTTAAAAGACATGACTGAACTGATAAAATTAATAAGAAATAAAACATGTTACACTTGATAAACCAGTAATTAAGTGGCCGTCATGTTTAAAGTTCTTTAGTGCTTTAGTGCAAGAGATTTAAAGTGTTAATGCAGATTATTATTATTATCATCATTATTATTATTATTAGTATTATTACTATCATTATTATTATATTGTTATTATTATTATTATTAGTATTAGTATTATTTGTATTATTATTATTATTGTTGCAGATTCCACATCGCCCCATTATTTCATTAAAGTTCTTTAGTGCTCAACATTTATAAAATTTAAGTTATTGAACATTGATTCATTCATGTTCTGGTTGTGCTGCAGGTGTCAGCCTCACCCAGACACACTGACAATAAAGTATTCTGATTCTGATTCTGAACCCATCAGAACCCTGACCCGGGTCAGACCGGGGTCGTGACCTCCCAGAACCGCTCTGGTTCTGTTGCTGCAACTTAAACCCTTTAACCCAGTTACAACTTTAGAACTCTGATTGTTGGTTCAAGTCTAAGTTCTTCCAGGTGGAAAACTGGACTTTGGACCTGCAGACCGGTTCCATGCACCAGAACCGGGCTGACAGGTGCACCACATGGACCAGGTCCAGTAGAATCCAGTCCCGGTCCAGAACTGCCTTCAGAACTCTAAAGTCCAGAACCAGAGACAGTTCTGGACTTTACTGGACTTTACAGAACTCTAGAGTCCAGTCAGAACCAGAACCCCTGTCCCCCTCGTGACCGCGCAGCGCGCCCCCGCTCCCCCCGTGACGTCACGCTCGTCCCCGTCCCCGGTCCCGGTCCCGGTCTCACCTGTCCCGGTTCCGTCTCCGGTTCCGTAGCAGAGCCAGAACCAGAACCGCGGCCCCGGCGGCCCCGCAGTTCCGGGGGGTGAGGAGTTTACTGAAGGAGGACATGGTTCTGGTTCTGGTGGTCCTGATCCCGGTTCTGACACCAGAACCTGCAGCTGCTTCCGGTTCCGCCTCTTCTGGTGACGTCACACCAGGGGGCGTGACCGCCACCTGCCGGACCGGAGCCGGGATTATATTTATAATTATATTTATATTTATATTATATTTATATTTATATATGTTTATATTTATATTTATAATTATATTTATATTATATTTATATTTATATATATTTATATTTACATTTATAATTATATTTATATTTATATTTATATTTATATTATATATATATTTATATTTATATTATATATATATTTATATTCTTTTTTATATTCATATTTATATTTATAATTTTATATGTATATTTATATTTATAATTTTATTCATAATTATATTTATATTCATATTTATATTTATATTTATATTAATATTATTTTATTTATTTTTATAGTTTATTTATATTTTATTTTTATATTCTTATTCTTCTTATTCTATTCTTCTTATTCTATTTTGTATTTTTGTATTTTGTAATTTTTTCTGCCTGTATTTTGTATTTGTATATTTATATTTATATTGTTTTATTTATTATTTTATTTATTTTTATTTATTATTTTATTTTTATGTTTTTTTATTATTTTTTAAATATTTTTTTTATATTTGTAAGAGAGTATTTGTAAGGTCTTATATTTGTATATTTATTATATTATATTACTTTATTCATTTTTTATTTACAATTTTTTTTTTTTTAATTTATTTATTTTTGTTACATATATTGCAGCACTTCAAAGAAATTAAATCTTTTTTTCTTCTTTCTTTCTGTATTCTTAACAAATTACAGTTCGTTTTTTCTTCTTTCTTTCAACTTTTTCTTCACCAAAAATTAATTATTTTTTTTTCATTTTCTTCTTTTTTTCTTCACCCCCTTTTTTATTTTTTTCTATTTTGTATTTGTATATTTATTTTATATATTATTTTATTTATGTTTTATTCATTTATTTTATTTATCATTTTATTTTATTTTTTATTATAAATATTTTTTTTATATTTCTATTTCTATTGATTTTTATAGTTTATTTATATTTTATTTTTGTATTTGTATTTTGTATTTTATATATTTGGAGCCTATACTTTGCTTATTTTGCCTATATTAAGCGGGTATAGATAATGGATGGATGGATGGATATTTATATTTGTATTATTTTATTTATTTTTGTTTATTTTTATCTATTTTTTAATTTGTTTATCATTTATTTATTTTATTTTTTTTATATTCATATTTATATTTGTATTTATTTGTATAGTTTATTTATATTCTATTTTTATATTCGTATTTGTATTTGTATTTTGTATTTTGAATATTTTGAGCCTGTATTTTGTATTTGTATATGTATATTTCTATTATTTTATTTATTTATTATCATTTTTTAAATATTTATATTTGTATTTATTTTTCTAGTTTATTTATATTTTATTTTTATATTTGTATTTTATATTTTGCCTTTGATCTTAATCTTTCATTGTATTCCAATTTTTAAATAAAGGGGAGAAAAAAATAAAAATTAAAAAAAATAATAATACCGGCGCGGAGACCGCAGTGACGTTGACCGGGCTCGTCCAATCAGAAGACAGATAAACGGAGACGCCTCATTGGCCGCTGCTGTGACGCGTCACCACGGCCGCCATCTTGGATGAGGCAAATTTACCAGAAAACTAAAGCGTTGAAATGACAAAAGTGATGAACTCTGTTTAATATAATACTCTTTATTCATAAAAATAGATATTTAAAGACATCCCCCGAATTTGTTGTTTTTTAAATGAATTTGGATTATATTTAAAATCTTTCAAACTAATAACTGAAACAAAAGCACAAAAAATGTATATAGTGTTGACATTTCTTTATCCTTCCTTCTGCATTACCGTATTCTTCTTCTCTCATCCCAAGTCATTTCTTTATTTAATCTAAATAACTCCATCTTCTCCCATCGCTCCACTTTTTTATTTCATGTATTTATTTAACCTTTATTTATGCAGGTAAGAACAGTTTCTCATTTACAACGAAGACCTGAGCAAGAGGCAGCACAAAGAGACAAAAAAAATAAAATAAAAAATACAACAAAATACAAAAAAAAAATATATTTATATATATATATAAATAAAATAAATATATATGATATATTAAAATATATATGATATATATTATGTATTAAAAATGCATAAAAAAGTCACATACAATCACAGTGACACATAAACACATAAATAATATGAATAAAAAGTGTTAGTGCTGGTCCTGAAGCGTTACAAACATGTCAATGATCCAGATTGTGTTTCTGAAGGAGGAGAATGTGATGAATGTGTGAAGTTTAAATGTTTGTTGCAGATTTCTGCCTCATCCAAGATGGCGGCGCGTCAATGTGATTCAGCTTTAGTGAAGAAACTACGTGTCCGTCTAAAGTCTGGGGTCAAAGTTCCAGAAACAGGAATAAAGTCAGACCTGAGATCATTACAGCATAGGGATGATCTTTCTTTTTTATTTCATTCATTAAAAGAAAATCTAAACAGTTCACTATAATGACAACAAATCTCTTTCCTTCAATGAAAGGAAACGGAAAGAAGACGGGCTGATTTTATCTGTCCCTTTTTCCTAAGAAATCATATTTTAATTTTCTACTTGGTATTTTATCTCAAACAATATCTTTAAAAGAACTCGGTCGGTCCTTCCTGCTCAGATGGAACTATTTTATCAACTAGTTAGTTATCCATGTTTATTATGGAACAATGTAGACGTTTCTACTGAAATAAATCCATTTCTAATAGAACTCTCTCTTTCACACGGAGGATTTAACGATGTCTAAACTCTACCGTTAATGATCAGTGGATTCGTGAGAGAATCTAAATGTAACAATAAACTTTTCACAAGAGGAATAATTATCCTAAACGAGTTTTTATGGCAAATTGTGGAGAAAAAAGTTGAAATGTCGAGATTAAAAAAGAAAGGAAAAAGGAAGAAAAAAAGAGAAAAAAGGGAAAAAAAGAGAAAAAAAAGGGAAAAAAAAGAAGAAAAAAAGAGAAAAAAAAGGAAAAAAGGAAGAAAAAAAGAGAAAAAAGGAAAAAAAAGAGAAAAAAAGGGAAAAAAAGAAGAAAAAAAGAGAAAAAAAAAGGAAAAAAGGAAGAAAAAAAGAGAAAAAAGGAAAAAAAAGAGAAAAAAAGGGAAAAAAAGAAGAAAAAAAGAGAAAAAAAAGGAAAAAAGGAAGAAAAAAAGAGAAAAAAGGGGAAAAAAAGAGAAAAAAATGAAAAAAGAGAAGAAAAAAAGGAAAAAATAAAAAAAAAGAAAGAAAAAAAAACTCAAACATTTCTGAAATAGTTCCAGGATCCACTAGGGCGGCGCTAAAGAGCTGCATGCCGCTCTAAAGCCGCGGGTTGCTGATCCCTGTTCTAAACTCTTGGGAGGTTTTTGTTCCTGCAAAAACGAGTCAGAATCATAAACGCAGTTTTTATAACTTTAGACCGAAAAGAAGAAAATAGTAGAAAATATTTATATATTTTATTTATATATATTTAAAGAGAACTTTAGAATCTACGTCACTTACAGTAAATGTTGCCCAGAAACAGCCGATCAATAGATTTAATCTACAGTCGTTTTCAATGAAACAAGAATCATCAACTTTTAGAAAATCAGTTTTATTCGTTAACAAAATTTACAAATATAAAACATTTCAGCAGCTTTGAGAAATAATAATAATAATAATATCATAATAATAATAATAATAATAATAATAATAATAATAATAATAATAATAATATCATAATAATAATAATAATAATAATAACACCCGGTGTCCTGGAACCAGTTAGACCCGGTACCAGGAACCGGATCAGGAACCAGAACCAGGAACCAGAACCGGGGACCCGTCCAGAACCTGCAGGGGGTTCTGGGAGACCAGGAACCGGATCAGCCGACCCACCAGAACCACGTTCAGACTGTTTCCCAGAACCCGGTACCGCTGGAGAGTGGACACGCTCGGGGGGAATTCTGGGGAGAGAGAACCGGGTCAGAACCAGAACCAGAAAAATTTTAAAATTTTAAAAGTCGAGGTCAATATTTCATGAAGAAAGTTGAAATGTTGAGAAAAAAGTTGAAATGTCGAGAAAAAAGACGAAATTTTGACTTTATTCTTGAAATTGTATTTCAACATCATCAATAAGGCTGATTACTATTCGCTCACACAGATCCACTTTTTCTAAATTCTCATGTTATGAAATTTTATGATTGGTTTTATTTTAAAATCCTGCAAATTATGTTTAAAGCAAAATCAAAAAAGCTCCCTGACCCAATACAGAGGTTCTTTTCTATTCAGGAGACTCGTTACAATCTCAGAGGGGTCTGTAATTTCACAGTACAAATGCTAAAAAAGGTCTGAAAAGGAGACGAGTCTCCATCGTTGGAGTTAAATTCTGGAATGATGCAAACATACATTTAAAAACATGTCATTCTTTTTTTGTATTTAAGAAAATGGTTTGTAAAGCTATTTTTGAAGCTTATAAGTGCAATTGACCATCTGTAAATGTTTCTTTGCTTTTCTATTGTTTCTTTGCCTTTTGTTGTTTCTTTGCTTTTCTATTCTCCTTTTGGTTTTTTGGTAGCCAAAAAAAGAAAGTTGGTACAATAGGATAGGCTTTTATAAGCAGTTTGCTTCAGCCTTTTCAGTTATTGTTCAACACAGTTTTTTGGTTTTGTATGAAAAGTTAATGCTGTGTACAATGTTTTTTTGGTGTTGTTTTGTGTTGCAATGACTGAATAAACTTCATTCAACTTTTTTCTCAATGAATGGTAGCAGCTCTCATAGACAATGAGATTTTAATTATGCACTTCGAGAAAAAAGTCAATATTTCATGAATAAAGTTGAAATGTTGAGAAAAAAGTCAAAATGTCGAGAAAAAAGTCAAAATTTCATGAATAAAGTTGAAATGTCGAGAAAAAAGTAAAAATTTTGAGAAAAAAGTCTAAATTTCATGATTAAAGTCGAAATGTTGAGAAAAAAGGTGACATTTTGACTTTATTCTTGAAATTGTACTTCAACATTAATCTCGACATTTCGACTTTTTTCTCGACATTTCAACTTTTTTCTCAATGAATGGATGAATGGTAGCAGCTCTCATAGACATGAATGGTAGCAGCTCTCATAGACATGAATGGTAGCAGCTCTCATAGACATGAATGGTAGCAGCTCTCATAGACATGAATGGTAGCAGCTCTCATAGACATGAATGGCAGCAGCTCTCATAGACATGAATGGCAGCAGCTCTCATAGACATGAATGGTAGCAGCTCTCATAGACATGAATGGTAGCAGCTCTCATAGACATGAATGGTAGCAGCTCTCATAGACATGAATGGTAGCAGCTCTCATAGACATGAATGGTAGCAGCTCTCATAGACATGAATGGTAGCAGCTCTCATAGACATGAATGGTAGCAGCTCTCATAGACATGAATGGTAGCAGCTCTCATAGACATGAATGGTAGCAGCTCTCATAGACATGAATGGTAGCAGCTCTCATAGACATGAATGGTAGCAGCTCTCATAGACATGAATGGTAGCAGCTCTCATAGACATGAATGGTAGCAGCTCTCATAGACATGAATGGTAGCAGCTCTCATAGACATGAATGGTAGCAGCTCTCATAGACATGAATGGTAGCAGCTCTCATAGACATGAATGGTAGCAGCTCTCATAGACATGAATGGTAGCAGCTCTCATAGACATGAATGGTAGCAGCTCTCATAGACATGAATGGTAGCAGCTCTCATAGACATGAATGGTAGCAGCTCTCATAGACATGAATGGTAGCAGCTCTCATAGACATGAATGGCAGCAGCTCTCATAGACATGAATGGTAGCAGCTCTCATAGACATGAATGGTAGCAGCTCTCATAGACATGAATGGTAGCAGCTCTCATAGACAATGAGATTTTCATTATGCACTTCGAGAAAAAAGTCAAAATGTTGAGAAAAAAGTCAATATTTCATGAAGAAAGTTGAAATGTTGAGAAAAAAGGCAAAATTTCGAGATCAATTTTGAAGTCCAATTTCGAGAAAAGGGCGAAATGTCGAGGAAAAAGTTGAAATGTTGAGAAAAAAAGGTGAAATGTTGGGAAAAAAGTCAAAATCTCATGAAAAAAGTCGAAATGTCGAGAATAATGAAGTACAGTTTCGAGAAAAAAGTCAAAATTTCATGAATAAAGTCGAAATGTTGAGGAAAAAAGTCAATGTTGAGAAAAAGCCAAAATTTTTAGAAAAAAATCAAAATTTTGAGAAAAAAGTCGAAATGTTAAGAAAAGTCAAAATTTCATCAATAAAGTCGAAATGTTGAGAAAAAAGTTGAAATGTTGAGAAAAAAGTTGAAATGTCGAGAAAAAAGACGAAATTTCATGAATAAAGTCGAAATGTCGAGAAAAAAAGGCGAAATTTTGACTTTATTCTTGAAATTGTACTTCAACATTAATCTCGACATTTCGACTTTTTTCTCAATATTTTATATTTTGACCTACCAAAGCTCCGGGGAAAGCCCATCAGGTTGGAAACCTCTCTACCTACCGCAGCTCTAGCTGCTCTAGCTCTAGCAGCTCTAGCAGCTCTAGCTCTAGCAGCTCTAGCTCTAGCTTTAGCAGCTAGCAGTTCCACCTACCAAAGCTCCGGGGAAAGCCCATCAGGTTGGAAACCTCTCTACCTAGCGCAGCTCTAGCTCTACCTAGCATAGCTTTAGCTTTAGCAGCTAGCAGTTCTACCTACCAAAGCTCCGGGGAAAGCCCATCAGGTTGGAAACCTCTCGGGGACTGAAGTATCGGAGCTTCAGTTTCTGCAGCTGCTGCAGTTTCTGGTCGTCAGGAAGCTGGTCCAGACCTGAGTAGACCCGGTCCACCTGCAGAACCAGAACCAGAACATTAACAGAACCAGAACCAGCTGGTCCAGACCTGAGTAGACCCGGTCCACCTGCAGAACCAGAACCAGAACCAGAACCAGAGTTAGTACAGAGGAACCAGCTGGTCCAGACCTGAGTAGACCCGGTCCACCTGCAGAACCAGAACCAGAACATTAGCAGAACCACAACCAGCTGGTCCAGACCTGAGTAGACCCGGTCCACCTGCAGAACCAGAACCAGAACCAGAGCATTAGCAGAACCAGAACCAGCTGGTCCAGACCTGAGTAGACCCGGTCCACCTGCAGAACCAGAACCAGAACCAGAGCATTAGCAGAACCAGAACCAGCTGGTCCAGACCTGAGTAGACCCGGTCCACCTGCAGAACCAGAACCAGAACATTAGCAGAACCAGAACCAGCTGGTCCAGACCTGAGTAGACCCGGTCCACCTGCAGAACCAGAACCAGAGCATTAGCAGAACCAGAGGAACCAGCTGGTCCAGACCTGAGTAGACCTGGTCCACCTGCAGAACCAGAACCAGAACCAGAACCAGAGTTAGTACAGAGGAACCAGAACAACCAGAACCAGCTGGTCCAGACCTGGGTAGACCCGGTCCACCTGCAGAACCAGAACCAGAACCAGAACCAGAGTTAGTACAGAGGAACCAGAACAACCAGAACCAGCTGGTCCAGACCTGGGTAGACCCGGTCCACCTGCAGAACCAGAACCAGAACCAGAACCAGAGCATTAGCAGAACCAGAACCAGCTGGTCCAGACCTGAGAAGACCCGGTCCACCTGCAGAACCAGAACCAGAACCAGAGCATTAGCAGGACCAGAACCAGAACCAGAACCAGAGCATTAGCATTAGCAGAACCAGAACCAGCTGGTCCAGACCTGAGTAGACCTGGTCCACCTGCAGAACCAGAACCAGAACCAGAGCATTAGCAGGACCAGAACCAGAACCAGAACCAGAGCATTAGCATTAGCAGAACCAGAACCAGCTGGTCCAGACCTGAGTAGACCCGGTCCACCTGCAGAACCAGAACCAGAACCAGAGCATTAGCAGAACCAGAACCAGCTGATCCAGACCTGAGTAGACCCGGTCCACCTGCAGAACCAGAACCAGAACCAGAACCAGAGCATTAGCAGAACCAGAACCAGCTGGTCCAGACCTGAGAAGACCTGGTCCACCTGCAGAACCAGAACCAGAACCAGAGCATTAGCAGGACCAGAACCAGAACCAGAACCAGAGCATTAGCATTAGCAGAACCAGAACCAGCTGGTCCAGACCTGAGTAGACCCGGTCCACCTGCAGAACCAGAACCAGAACCAGAGCATTAGCAGAACCAGAACCAGCTGATCCAGACCTGAGTAGACCCGGTCCACCTGCAGAACCAGAACCAGAACCAGAACCAGAGCATTAGCAGAACCAGAACCAGCTGGTCCAGACCTGAGTAGATCCGGTCCACCTGCAGAACCAGAACCAGAACCAGAGCATTAGCAGAACCAGAACCAGCTGGTCCAGACCTGAGTAGATCCGGTCCACCTGCAGAACCAGAACCAGAACCAGAGCATTAGCAGAACCAGAACCAGCTGATCCAGACCTGAGTAGACCTGGTCCACCTGCAGAGAACCGGAGCGTCAGAGGAACCAGAGGAACCAGAGGAACCGCTGGGAACTAGGCAGAGTTTATACAGCAATCCTTATGTTAAATTTAATACCAATTTAATACCTTTTTCACTACCTTCAGATTTATTTAAAAACTGTCACAACATTAAGTGTTAAGTGTTAATCACGGACCTTTTAACATTAATACAGATTTTGAACAATAGAACACTATACAGAACACATTTATAGACTCATTGACCAGATGTTTCACATTTATTTCACTTTGTGAATGACAATAAAATAGACTGCTTAAAATGTAAAAATAATACCAATTTAAAAAAAATATAATACCTCTGACAGTGAATTTAACACTTTTAACGGCCTTAAATTTGGCAATTTTCATTTATCACTTTTTAATACTTTTTAAAACCCCGCTGAAACCCTGCCAGGGGAACTCTAATAATAATAATAATAATATCTTTTATTTGTAAAGCACTTTTCATAAAATAATCTCAAAGTGCTACAGAAACCAGCAAACAAACTCTGGATTAGCTGTCAGTTTAGCGCGTTAATTACATTAATTAATTACACTGCTAATTAACACGTTGTGAAAATTAACGCAATTAATTATGAGTATCAAAATTAGGCCTGTGTTGAAAAAATAGATTTTCCGATTCTAAATCGATTCTCATATTAATTCCTAAAAATCGATTTTTTTATTTTTTTTCATCATTTTCTCCAGGTGAACTTTATTCCCACTAGTCGGACACACAGTTTGTCAGGACACTTCAAAATGCAGGTGCTTCATGGCAACATGTGATAATAATAATAATAATAATAATAATAATAATAATAATAATAATAATAATAATAATAATAATAATAATAATAATAATAATAATAATAACATGTGTGTGTGGTGACAGAATAAATTACCGGTAGATAAGCTAAAATTATTTATTTACTGCATGAACTGTTGCAATTTCTTTCTTTTTTGCACTTTAAATGGATATTGAAATGCATATTTGAGTTATTTATTTCTTAGTTATTTCACAATAATTATAGTGAAATTATTATTTCACTAGTTATTTTACAGTCATGTAATTCAGGCAACAGCTCAAAAAACATTTTTAATAACACTAAGCCAAACCAATATCGAATCGGATCGAATCATGATAATCGATTCTGAATATTAAGAATTGGAATCGAATCGATTCTTGACATTTGAATCGATCCCCAGCCCTAATCAAAATGTGCAAGCATTTTAAATTTGGCCCATTGAGGGACCCGTAGGGTCTACTACGACTTCCCTCCTGCTGAGTCATGCTAGTCATGCTAGTCATGCTACTCATGCTAGTCATGCTACTCATGCTAGTCATGCTAGTCATGCTACTCATGCTAGTCATGCTAGTCATGCTACTCATGCTACTCATGCTAGTCATGCTACTCATGCTAGTCATGACAGACCTGGACGACTCAGCTAATCTTTGCTAGGCTTTTAAACAGCAAGTTTATGTATAAAAAGAAAGAAGACGGGACTATCAACAAGAACGCTGTGATTTGTAGATTTTGTAATAAAGAATGTTCCTCTAACCAGAGCTGCTCCAGCCTGAATTATCATTTAAACGCTAAACATGTCCGGACAAGTTCCACTGTAAACGTTACAGCTAACAGTGCTAGTCATAAATAAAATGTGGATTTCAAATCTTCTCTTCTTAGTGTTTTCAACTGATTAGTTGTAATGTCCTAGAATTCTAATTCTTTATTTGGGGGCCGTTAACAGATATGAGTTAAAAAGCGATTAATTAGATTAATTAATTATAAATCCTGTAATTAATTAGATTCATTACAATTAAACATTAAAAAAACCCTTTCATTTCTTTTTTGTGAAAATAAGAGAAGCAATTAAAAAACCCTTTAAAGTATTTTTTGTGGAAAAAAGAAACAAGAAAATGAAAAAACCCTACATTTCTAATTTCTTTTTGGTGAAGAAAAAAGAAAAAAACCTTTAATTGAAATTTTTTTTTGGTGAAGAAAAAAAAAAAAACCTTTAATTTATATTTTTGTGGAAATAAGAGAAGCAATTAAAAAAACATTTAATGTATTTTTTAAAAAAAAAAAAAGAATCAAGAAAATGAAAAAAACCTACATTTTTTAATTTATTTTTGGTGAAGAAAAAAAAAGAAAGAAAGAAGAAAAAAAACCTTTAATTTATTTATTTTTTTGGTGAAAAAAAAAAAGAAAAAACCCCTTTGAATTTCATTTATGAAACAAACTTCACCAATAAAAATGTGGATTTAAAATCTTCTGTTCTTAGTGTTTTCAATTGATTAGTCATCACTGCAATTCTGTAATGTCCTAGAATTCTAATTTCTTATTTGGGGACCTTTAGCAGATATGAGATTAAAATGCGATTAATTAGATTGATTAATTAATTATAAACCCTGTAATTAGTTAGATTAATTAATTATAAATCCTGTAATTAATTAGATTAATTAATTATAAATCCTGTAATTAATTTGATTAATTAATTATAAATCCTGTAATTAATTTGATTAATTAATTAATTATAAATCCTGTAATTAATTTGATTAATTAATTATAAATCCTGTAATTAATTTGATTAATTAATTATAAACCCTATAATTAATTTGATTAATTAGATTAATTTTTCCACCCACCTCTTCCTCCAGGCAGGTCTGCAGAACCGAACCGGTTCCCTCCACATACCTGCCGTACCTGCAGGACCAGAGACCAGTTAGACCAGTTAGACCAGGAACCAGACCAGGATCTGGGTCCCGGTGTAATTATAAACCTGGACCTGAACCTGGACCAGGACCTGGACCAGGAACCAGCAGGAACCGGTCCAGAAAACCACCCACCCCTTGGTGAAGCAGCTGGACCTCCGGGCCTCCGGCTGGACGATGTCCAGGATGTTAGCGTAGCGTAGCAGCGTCTTCTGGGGCAACAGGAGGGATTCTGGTTCCAGTTCCTGCTCCGGTTCTGGTTCCAGGAAGTCCAGGATCCGCCTGACGGAGGAGTCCTGGTCCTGCCGCTTCTTCCTCTGCAGTTCCTCCGCCGTCTCCCGCTTGAACAGGAAGTGGGTGTTGGGGACTTCCTGTCCCGGCCGGTTCTTACCGGGGCAGGAGAGGCAGGTGGAGGCGGGGCAGGAGAGCAGGGTCAGGATCTGGCCCTCGGGGGGAACCTGGACCAGAACCTTCCATTATTACCCCTCTGTTATTCACTAATACAGTTCCATTTTAAAGCCGTTCTAACCGGAGCATCTCATTTTTTCGTGCTTTTTTTCGTACCTATTTTCCTACGTTTTTTCGTACGTTTTTTCGTACGTTTTTTCGTACGATTTTTTCGTGCGTTTTTTCGTACACTTTTTCGTACGTTTTTTCGTATGTTTTTTCATGCGTTTTTTGTACGGTTTTTCGTACGTTTTTTCGTACGATTTTTTCGTACGTTTTTTCGTACGTTTTTTCGTACGATTTTTTCGTGTGTTTTTTCGTACGTCTGTTCGTGGCGTTCGTGGGTTTTTTCGTGTTTTTTCCTACGTTTTTTTGTACGATTTTTCGTGCGTTTTTTCGTATGTTCGTGCGTTTTTTCCTACGATTTTGCGTAAGTTTTTTTGTATGTTTTTTCGTGCGTTTTTCGTACGGTTTTTCGTACGTTTTTTCGTACGATTTTTTCGTACGTTTTTTCGTACGTTTTTTCGTACGATTTTTTCGTGTGTTTTTTCGTACGTTTTTTCCTAGGTTTTTTTCGTATGTTTTTTCCTACGTTTTTTCGTGCGTTTTTTCGTGTGTTTTTTCGTGCGTTTTTTCGTGCGTTTTTTCGTACGTTTTTTCGTACGCTTTTTCGTACGTTTTTTCGTACGTTTATTCGTACGTTTTTTCGTGCGTTTTTTCGTGCGTTTTTTCGTACGTTTTTTCCTAGGTTTTTTTCGTATGTTTTTTCCTACGTTTTTTCGTACGATTTTCATACGTTTTTTCGTACGATTTTTTCGTGCGTTTTTTCGTGCGTTTTTTTCGTGTTTTTTCGTATGTTTTTTCCTACGATTTTTCATACGTTTTTTCGTGCGTTTTTTCGTACGATTTTTTCGTGCGTTTTTTCGTGCGTTTTTTCGTGCGTTTTTTCGTACGCTTTTTCGTACATTTTTTCGTGCGTTTTGCGTGCGTTTTTTCGTGCATTCGTGCGTTTTTTCGTATGTTTTTTCCTACGTTTTTTCGTACAATTTTTTTCGTGCATTTTTTCGTACGCTTTTTCGTACGTTTTTTCGTATGTTTTTTCGTGCGTTTTTCGTACGCTTTTTCGTACGTTTTTTCGTACGATTTTTTCGTACGTTTTTTCGTGCGTTTTTTCGTGTTTTTTCCTACGTTTTTTTGTACGATTTTTCGTGCGTTTTTTCGTACGTTCGTGCGTTTTTTCGTATGTTTTTTCCTACGATTTTTCGTACGTTTTTTCGTACGTTTTTTCGTACGGTTTTTCGTACGTTTTTTCGTACGATTTTTTCGTACGTTTTTTCGTACGTTTTTTCGTACGATTTTTTCGTGTGTTTTTTCGTACGTTTGTTCGTGGCGTTCGTGGGTTTTTTCGTGTTTTTTCCTACGTTTTTTTGTACGATTTTTCGTGCGTTTTTTCGTATGTTCGTGCGTTTTTTCCTACGATTTTTCGTAAGTTTTTTCGTACGATTTTTTTCGTGCGTTTTTTCGTACACTTTTTCGTACGTTTTTTCGTATGTTTTTTCGTGCGTTTTTCGTACGATTTTGCGTAAGTTTTTTCGTACGTTTTTTTGTGCGTTTTTTCGTGCGTTTTTTCGTGCGTTTTTTCGTGCGTTTTTTCGTACGTTTTTTCGTACGCTTTTTCGTACGTTTTTTCGTACGTTTATTCGTAAGTTTTTTCGTGCGTTTTTTCGTGCGTTTTTTCGTACGCTTTTTCTCGTATGTTTTTTCCTACGTTTTTTCGTACGATTTTTCATACGTTTTTTCGTACGATTTTTTCGTGCATTTTTTCGTACGATTTTTTCGTGCGTTTTTTCGTGCGTTTTTTCGTACGCTTTTTCGTACATTTTTTCGTGCGTTTTGCGTGCGTTTTTTCGTGCATTCGTGCGTTTTTTCGTATGTTTTTTCCTACGTTTTTTCGTACAATTTTTTTCGTGCATTTTTTCGTACGCTTTTTCGTACGTTTTTTCGTATGTTTTTTCGTGCGTTTTTCGTACGCTTTTTCGTACGTTTTTTCGTACGATTTTTTCGTACGTTTTTTCGTGCGTTCGTGCGTTTTTTCGTGTTTTTTCCTACGTTTTTTTGTACGATTTTTCGTGCGTTTTTTCGTACGTTCGTGCGTTTTTTCGTATGTTTTTTCCTACGATGTTTCGTAAGTTTTTTCGTACGTTTTTTCGTACGTTTTTTCGTGCGTTTTTTCGTGCGTTTTTTCGTATGCTTTTTCGTACGTTTTTTCGTGCGTTTTTTTCGTATGTTTTTCCTACGTTTTTTCGTACGATTTTTCATACGTTTTTTCGTACGATTTTTTCGTGCGTTTTTTCGTGCGTTTTTTTTCGTGTTTTTTCGTATGTTTTTTCCTACGTTTTTTTGTACGATTTTTCATACATTTTTTCGTGCGTTTTGCGTGCGTTTTTTCGTGCATTCGTGCGTTTTTTCGTATGTTTTTTCCTACGTTTTTTCGTACAATTTTTTTCGTGCATTTTTTCGTACGCTTTTTCGTACGTTTTTTCGTATGTTTTTTCGTGCGTTTTTCGTACGCTTTTTCGTACGTTTTTTCGTACGATTTTTTCGTACGTTTTTTCGTGCGTTCGTGCGTTTTTTCGTGTTTTTTCCTACGTTTTTTTGTACGATTTTTCGTGCGTTTTTTCGTACGTTCGTGCGTTTTTTCGTATGTTTTTTCCTACGATGTTTCGTAAGTTTTTTCGTACGTTTTTTCGTACGTTTTTTCGTGCGTTTTTTCGTATGCTTTTTCGTACGTTTTTTCGTGCGTTTTTTTCGTATGTTTTTCCTACGTTTTTTCGTACGATTTTTCATACGTTTTTTCGTACGATTTTTTCGTGCGTTTTTTCGTGCGTTTTTTTTCGTGTTTTTTCGTATGTTTTTTCCTACGTTTTTTTGTACGATTTTTCATACGTTTTTTCGTGCGTTTTTTTGTACGATTTTTTCGTGCATTCGTGCGTTTTTTCGTATGTTTTTTCCTACGTTTTTTCGTACCATTTTTCATACATGTTATACGTGCTAATGTACTACATTACATAGTCAGGGGGATTGTGGGTAATGTAGTCAGTCAGGGGGATTGTGGGTAATGTAGTCAGTCAGGGGGATTGTGGGTAATGTAGTCGGGGGGATTGTGGGTAATGTAGTCGGGGGGATTGTGGGTAATGTAGTCCGCGGTATTGTGGGTAATGTAGTAAGGGGGATTGTGGGTAATGTAGTCGGGGGGATTGTGGGTAATGTAGTCAGGGGGATTGTGGGTAATGTAGTCAGGGGGATTGTGGGTAATGTAGTCAGGGGGATTGTGGGTAATGTAGTCAGGGGGATTGTGGGTAATGTAGTCAGGGGGATTGTGGGTAATGTAGTCAGGGGGATTGTGGGTAATGTAGTAAGGGGGATTGTGGGTAATGTAGTCAGGGGGATTGTGGGTAATGTAGTCAGGGGGATTGTGGGTAATAACAGCAGCGACGCTGACTCACATAACGGCGACTTTGACCAGACGGAGCAGCTGGTTTTTATTTTGTTAATAAAGTTTGACATACGGTACTTTTCTTCTTGGTTTTTTTTTTGCATTTGCTGTAGGATTTTGTAGCATTTCCTGTAGCAGCTCCATCAGGTAGATGCTAACTCAATCCCAGACACTATAGTCGGTATCTTACCAGATATTTAGTGCAACTTATAGTGTGGAAAATACGGTAGTCAGGTTCTTATTCCTGGTGTTTTCTGGTTTATGTCACGTCTCAGTTCAGGTGAGAAACTCACCTCTGGAATTGTGTCTGATCCTGGACCTGGATCTGGACCTGGATCTGGACCTGGATCTGGACCTGGTTCTGAATCTGGTTCTGAAACTTCTGAACTTCTGGCCAACAGGAAGTAGCGCAGCCTGGAGTTTGGGATCCCGACCTGGAAATGGAATAACAAAGAAAATTAAAGCTGCAGCAGCGATGAACGGATGAACGGATGAACGGATGAACGGATGAACGGATGAACGGATGAACGGATGAACGGATGAACGGGCCCTCACGCATGCAATTTTCACCAATAAAGATCAAGGACTCAATACTGAGTCCGATGACACCACCATGACTCTTTATGTCAAACTATTCTAAAGTTCTGGCAGAAAGTAGGAACTATCAAATATGGACCAGATGAAGGGTGGGCGCTTTTTGGCGTCTAGCATCGCCACGGTAACGCTTTTGAAAGAGAAAAGTAATGCGTGTTGTCGCAGGATGGAGACGCACATTTTGATGTATAACACACCTGGGTGCACGTTACGGTTCGGGCTGAATTAACTGGTGAAGGAATGGCATAAATTGCGCCAAAATTACACGATTAATTCAAAATGGCCGACTTCCTGTTGGGTTTGGGCCATGGCTCCAAGACTTTTCTTTAAGATGCGACATGATACAGGTGTGTAGCGATTTTCGTGCATGTACGTCAAACCGTATTGTGGGGCTTGAGGCACAAAGTTTTCTAGGGGGCGCTGTTGAACCTACAGATACATTAGGGCCATCGCACTGTCAGTGCTAGGGCCCTAATAAATAACAAAGATTTAAAAAAAAAAATATATATATATATATATATATATATACCGTATTTTCGCGACCATAAGGCGCAACTTTTTTTTTTTTTTTTTTTTTTAAATGTGCCGGGCGCCTTTTGAAACGGTGCGCCGTGTCTATTACCTGAATTACGGTAATGTAAGGCCGGCCACCATGAGAACGGTAAAAAGAGAAGGGGGCGGGTGAAGCCCCCGTGAGTTGCGACGTGAATGAGACTCCACTGAGCTGTTTAATGCGGAAACAGATGATGAAAACTTTTAAGGATTTGCTTGATGTGTAAAATACAATCAAACTAAGTTTTGCTCCGCTCTATTTAAATAAGCACACTTGTGTGTGAGTGTTCTGCAGCGCGGTGATGCGCGCTGCTGCAGCCGACTTCCTGGTTCCCAAAGCGGGTCCGATGACCTGGTTCCCGGCCGTTTTACGAGCAGAGATTTCTGGGGTCTGTCTCAGGTCTGATCAGCTTCACCCTCCGAAATTTGCAGCCAAATCTGTCGGTTACAAACCCGGTACCGGATCCCGACATGCGCGGGTGTTTTTCGCGGCGCGACACACACTTACTGGTTTATGTAGCGCTTGCCTGCTGCGCTGATGGACAGAAACCTATGGTGATTTTTAAAAGAAAAACTTTGCATAAGACGTTTCCAGCCGGAGTCATTATAAGGGCGAATGAAAAGAGGGGGCTGGATGAAGGGATGATGATGATCAAGAAGCTGAGACAGGTCTGGAAATTCGGACTGGCGCAGCTGAATTAGCGGAGCGGAGCTCCTGTACAACCCGGTACCGGCTCCCCGACAGCGCGTGTGTGTGAGCGGGTCCAGCGCGGCGGTCCCGGGACGCGGGACCCGGGGCCGCCGCGGGACCAGCGCGGGAGGGGGCGTTCCGGGTCCCGGTCCAGCGCGGGGGAGCAACGGGGAGCGGACCCGGTCCAGCGCGGGGGAGCAGACGGGGAGCGGACCCGGTCCAGCGCGGGGGAGCAACGGGGAGCGGACCCGGTCCAGCGCGGGGGAGCAGACGGGGAGCGGACCCGGTCCAGCGCGGGGGAGCAGACGGGGAGCGGACCCGGTCCAGCGCGGGGGAGCGGACCCGGTCCAGCGCGGGGGAGCAGACGGGGAGCGGACCCGGTCCAGCGCGGGGGAGCAGACGGGGAGCGGGACCCGGGACCGCCGCGGTCGGGATTTTTAAAAGAAAAGCGTTCCCTAAAGAGACTTTTCCAGCCAGAGTGAAATGAAAAGGGCTGGATGGATGAGGAGATGATCCGTGGCTGAGACAGGTTTATGTGCAGCAACCCGGTGGTTTTTTTTAAATTCTTTAATGCAGAAACAGAATATGAACCTTTGAAGGGTTTGATTGATGTGAAAAGTGAAATAAAATATCAAACTAAGTTTTGCTTCCGCTGTATTTTTAGCGCGTGTGTGTTTTGCAACGCGTGTGTTTGCAGCTCCGTCTCCGTAGACGGCGCCTTTTGGGTCGGTGCGCCGTATGTGTGTTTTAAAACCAAAAATGACACACAAAACTGAGGGTGCGCCTTTCCACACAGTGCGCCATATGGTCGCGAAAATACGGTATATATATATATATATATATATATATATACACAAATAAATAAAATAAATAAATTAAAATATAAAAATAAATACATATATAAAAATAAATAAAGATAAACAGAAGTACGTGGTTCTTACACAGGTGGGAGACGCCAGCAGCTCCAGGAACTCGTACCCACAACCGGTCAGAGTCTTTACCAGCTGGTTCCTGGAGGACACGAGGACACGAGGACACGATTATGAGGACATGAGGACATGAGGACACGAGGACACGAGGACACGATTATGAGGACATGAGGACAGAGACATGAACATCCTTCTCCGTCTTCGTCCTCGAATCAAACAGCTTTGTTTCCTGATCTGAAGATTCTGGTTGACTCTCTAGTGATTAGTCCTTGGACGCCGTCAATGTGGTATTAAATACATACATATAAATGTACTTTTATACTTAAAATCAGGCGTAAACAAGTTTTTACAGTTATTATATTTACAGCGTTTCTGTTTAAACAGCTTCCAGCTGACGTAGCCGTCGTCATGGTTACCTGGCAGCCGACGTCTCGAACCCTTTCACGTTCTCCAGCAGGAGGAAGCGCGGACGATTCTGCAGCCTGGAGACACACGGACGTTAGAGATACAGATATACTGACGCTAACGCTAACCCCCCTAGAAATACCCCAACACTAACTGCTAACCGCTAACCCAACCCTAACCCTTTCACGTTCTCCAGCAGGAGGAAGCGCGGCCGTTTCTGCAGCCTGGAGACACATGGACGTTAGAGATACAGAGATACCGACGCTAACGCTAACCCCTAACCCTGCTAGAGATACCCCAACCCCAACACTAACCCCTAACCCCTAAACCTAACCAAAGCCCTAACCCTTAAACGTTCTCCAGCAGGAGGAAGCGCGGTCGTTTCAGCAGCCTGGAGACACACGGACGTTAGAGATACAGATATACTGACGCTAACGCTAACCCCATATCCCGCTAGAGATACCCCAACGCTAACTCCAACCCCTAACCCTAACCCTGAACACAGACGGACATTAAAGATACAGAGATACCCCAACGCTAACGCTAACCACTAACCCTGGACAGGGACGGACGTCAGCGATACTGGGATACCTCATAGCTAACGCTAACCCCTAACCCCCAAACGCTAACCCCATCAGCGATACAGAGATATCCTAACTCAGTGATTCCCCCCCTGGGGTCCTCCCCCCCCTGGGGTCCTCCCCCCCCCTGGGGTCCGGCCCCCCCCTGGGGTCCTCCCCCCCCTGGGGTCCGGGCAGAGATCTCTGGGGGGGCGAAACTTTGTCTGCTTTGAAATTATGCAGTTGTAAAAATTATATCTGCAAATGAGTCATTCATAAGACATTGTTAGGAATAATTTATGAATGTCCTGAATATTTTTTGTGTTTTTTATACACTGGTGACAAACACAGGGAATGATTTCATTCCTTATTATTATATCATTACTCAACATTTAATCTACTACTAGGTTGTTAAAGGAAAAATGTTAAAAAAATGTCTCTTTTAAGGTCTCATATTAAAAGAGACATTTTTCAGAAATATTTGTATGTCCTTTTATGTCCTTTTGTGCGTATTTTATACATTGGTGACATTGGAGAAAAACAAAGTCATATATATACAGAGTAAACCAAAGAGAAATGTATCAAAAAAACATAATTAATGTTCATTTTTTCAATTAAAGACTATTTTGGTGCTGGTACGTACGGCTCGGGGCCGGCTGGTCTTAGAAACAAGTAGAGGGGACAAGGAAAAAAGGTCAGGAACCGCTGCACTGACTCCTAACCCCGACCCCAACGCTAACCCCCTAACCCCAACGCTAACCCCCTAACCCCAACGCTAACCCCCTAACCCCAACGCTAACCCCCTAACCCCAACGCTAACCCCCTAACCCCAACGCTAACCCCCTAACCCCAACGCTAACCCCAACGCTAACCCCAACGCTAACCCCCTAACCCCAACGCTAACCCCCTAACCCCAACGCTAACCCCCTAACCCCAACGCTAACCCCCTAACCCCAACGCTAACCCCCTAACCCCAACGCTAACCCCCTAACCCCAACGCTAACCCCCTAACCCCAACGCTAACCCCCTAACCCCAACGCTAACCCCCTAACCCTGAAGAGATACGGACATCAGAGATACAGATACCCTAACACTAACCCCAACCAGACCCCTGACCCTAACCTGGACACAGATGGAGGTCAGAGATACAGAGATACCCCGACCCCAATGCTAACCCCCTAACCTAACCAAACCCCCTAGCCCCCACAGAGATACAGAGATACCCTAACCCTAACTCCTAACCCCAACCAGACCCCTGACCCTAACCCGGACACAGACGGAGGTCAGAGATACAGATACCCTAGAAGACCTCTGCTACACAGCGAACAGTTTTAGGATCAGGGGGAGTTTCATTCAAAATTCTCACCTAAAAATATTGAAATTAACTGAATTTGAACCGGTTCAAAGTGAAAATGGTGATCTATTCATTTTTAAACTATGTGAACTGAACTTTGAACTGGTTCATGAGAAGAATTAACTTGCACAACACTGATCAGAGATAGAGATACCCCAACGTTAACCCCTAAACCTAACCCCAATGCTAACCCCCTAACCCTAACCCCAATGCTAACCCCCTAACCCTAACCCCAATGCTAACCCCCTAACCCTAACCCCAATGCTAACCCCCTAACCCTAACCCCAATGCTAACCCCCTAAAGCTAACCAAACCCCATCAGAGATACAGATACTCTAACCTCCAACTTCGAACCCCAACGCTAACCTGAACACGGACGGACATCAGAGATACAGAGATACCCCGACCCTAATAACCTACTAACCCTCTAATAATTCACCACTCTGGTTTTATTTAACCAGAGACTTTTCCCTCAAAGGTCAGAACAAACTTCTGACCCGGATTATTCTAATAATAAAAGAACCAGTGTGTTGTTGTTTCATCTGAACCTAAATACCTGCTACACGTTTCTGCAAACATACATTAATCCCTGATGAGGCTGTAAAAGATAATGATACTTTCCTCCAGGTTTAGAGGAGAGAAGTCTGTTTTCCTGCAGCTGGAGGGAAATAAATAAAGATAAAACCTGCTAGCGCTAAAATACCTAAATAAATCCTAAATAAAACCAACCTGGGCAGGAGATCCAGGATGTGAAGGAAACTCTTGGTTCTGGAGTCAGAAAGATCTCCCTGGAGACCAATCCTGGAGAACAACACGGTAAAAACACTTAAGAATAGAATAAAAACACAGTAAAAACACTTAGGAATAATAGATAGATCTCCCTGGAGACCAAACCTGGAGAACAAGAACCAAAATAAATCAATAAATAAAATACATGTTTATTTATCGTTAGCAGGAAAACCAATCCTGGAGAACAACACGGTACAAACACTTAAGAATAGAATAATAGAATAAAAACACAGTAAAAACACTTAGAATAATAGAATAGAATAAAATCCATGTGCGTTTATCGTTAGCGGGACTGAGATGTTAGCGTTAGCAGCAGTGGTTAGCATTAGCAGCAGTGATTAGCGTTAGCAGCAGTGATTAGCGTTAGCGGCAGTGATTAGCGTTAGCAGCAGTGATTAGCGTTAGCAGAACTGAGATGTTAGCGTTAGCAGCAGTGGTTAGCGTTAGCAGCAGTGATTAGCGTTAGCAGCAGTGATTAGCATTAGCGGCAGTGATTAGCGTTAGCAGCAGTGATTAGCGTTAGCGGCAGTGATTAGCGTTAGCAGCAGTGATTAGCATTAGCAGCAGTGATTAGCATTAGCAGCAGTGATTAGCGTTAGCAGAACTGAGATGTTAGCGTTAGCAGCAGTGGTTAGCGTTAGCAGCAGTGATTAGCGTTAGCAGCAGTGATTAGCGTTAGCGGCAGTGATTAGCGTTAGCAGCAGTGATTAGCGTTAGCGGCAGTGATTAGCGTTAGCAGCAGTGATTAGCGTTAGCAGCAGTGATTAGCATTAGCGGCAGTGATTAGCATTAGCAGCAGTGATTAGCGTTAGCAGCAGTGATTAGCATTAGCGGCAGTGATTAGCATTAGCAGCAGTGATTAGCGTTAGCAGCAGTGATTAGCATTAGCGGCAGTGGTTAGCGTGCAAGCGTGCGTTTTTTTGTACGTTCTTTCGTGCGTTTTCAACATTTCAACTTTTTTCTCAAAATTTCAACTTTTTTCTCAAAATTTCAACTTTTTTCTCAAAATTTCACCTTTTTTCTCAAAATTTCTACTTTTTTCTCAAAATTTCAACTTTTTTCAAAAAAAATTTTAACTTTGATGTTAGGGTTAGCGGGACTGAGATGTTAGCGTTAGCGGGACTAGCCTGGTGAAGGGCTGACACGGCGGGCTCATCAGGATCATGTTGAAGTTCAACCGGTTGAAGTCGTCCAGCGTGATTCCCTGGAGGTCAAAGGTTAGAGGTTAAAGTTCATCCACCTCCAACCCCCGGTCATGTGACCTGACCCGTCTCAAGGTGCCGGTAGTCCTTGTCATTACCCGATTTGAGTCACACATGCGCAGTCGCGTCCAACATCATCGGCCATCTTGGAAAGCAACATACGGCAACACCACTTGGACAAACTGTCATTACCCGATGTGAGTCGCTACCGCGCATGCGCCACTTTTCGCTGTGCATTTCAGCAGGAAATCAGTCAGTCAGTGGAGAAGTAGAGAGTAGAGCTGTGCAATTAATCGATTTTAAATCTAAATCGGATTTATTAATCAAAATCGATGTTAAAAAAGGAAAATGGTAAAATGGATTTTCTTTTTTTGCAACTGCATTACAGACAGAGCTCGTCTAGTCGTCTTTGTTTGGTCACCCTTTTTTTTCTTCTTTTTTTCTTTTTCTTCTTCTTTTTCCCTTTTTTTCTTCCTTTTTCTTTTCCTTTTTAATCTCGACATTTCAACTTTTTTTCTCGATATTTCGACTTTTTTCTCAACATTTTGACTTTTTTCTCGACATTTCGACTTTTTTCTCGACATTTCGACTTTTTTCTCAAGATTGTACTTCAATATTAATCTTGACATTTCGACTTTTCTCTCGACATTTTGACTTTTTTCTCGACATTTTGCCTTTCCCCATTTTTCTTCATTCTAATTCTGATACAAGACTTTTCATTTTTTGCGGCTCCAGACAGATTTGTTTTTGGTCCAATATGGCTCTTTCAACATTTTGGGTTGCCGACCCCTGATTTACAGGATCTTTCAATTTCACTTCATTTCCAATAGGGAAATGTGTTTGCTATTTTTCTTTAAAAATAAAGATAAAATATTTGAAACAATTTATTCCATTGTCTTTTGTAGTTTTACCAAAAAAATCAAAATCGAAAATCGGGTTTTCGGAGAAAAAAATTGGGATTTTATTTTTGTCCAAAATCGCCCAGCCCTAGTAGAGAGTGTTGTCATTACCCGATTATTGATTAAAATGAGCGACTTTAATGTTTTCCATCATCTCCGCCTACATGGAATCCGGAAAGTTCCATCCCAGTTTGGGAAAAGCTGACAAATGGAAGATTACTCGTTCTATGAGTAATTATCAAAGGGAACTTTTACTTATTTCATTAAAATTCAGACCAAATAGGAAAAATAATAATATCCATAACTTATTGTGAGTAGTGTGTATCAAAACAAGTGTGTGTAACTGTAGTTTGTCCAAGTGGTGTTGCCGTATGTTGCTTTCCAAGATGGCCGACGATGTTGGACGCAATGACAGTCCTGGTTCCCCCCGGGTCATGTGACCTGACCCGGGTCATGTGACCTCTTGACCCGACCCGGTCCCGACCCGGTAACCCAACCCACCTCGATGGTTTTGTTCCAGAGCGGCGTGTCCGGCAGGTTGTGTCGGTAAATCTGATTGGCCGTTGGGTTGATGTCGACGGCAGCGACGACTCGGGCAGGAACACCGCTCTCTGAGGAGAAACAGTTTAGTTACTAAGTAACTAAGTAACTAAGTAACTAAGTAACTAACTAACGACCCGGGCAGGAACACCGCTCTCTGGATAAGAAACAGTTTAGTTACTAAGTAACTAAGTAACTAACTAACTAACTAACCCATGACCCGGGCAGGAACACCGCTCTCTGAGGAGACACGGGAGGTTTAGTTACTAACTAACTAACTAACTAACTAACTAGTAGATTAACCTTTAACTAACCCTTACCCAACTAATTTAACTAACCTAAACCCTAGCCTTTATTTAACCCGTATCTAACCCAACTAACCTAACTAACCTAACCCTAACCTAAACTCTAACCTTTACCTAATTTACCAAAACCCTAGCCTAACTAAACTTAACCCTAATGTTACCCAACTAACCTAACCCTAACCTAACTAAAATAACCCTAAACCCTAACCCAATTAACCTAACCCCTAACCTTTAAAGGAGCATGAGGCAGGATTTATGAAAATAATTCGTAAACGTTTTAATTTTTCTAGTAATAATGTCAGATGAAGCGTGCCAAACCTAAAAGAATGTTTCCTCTAGAGCAGGGGTTCCCAACCTTTTTTGTGCCGAGGACCAGCAGAAGTATAAACAAAAAGCTCAGGGACCGGTTGACAATTTATGTCAATTTTAATAAACATTTTAGAAAAAAACAATGCATTTTAAAATGCAGGCTATCATTGTTTTACTAACTTTACAATGGTTTCAGGTGCATATATTTATCCACCAACAGGTGGCGACTCATTTTACGAAAATAACAGCCTATTTCAATTGCCAGACCTCTGCAACACTTTGCCAGCTGCTTTTTCCCCCAAAAGTTGGAGGCAGATGTCTTTTGCAGCGGGCAGTATTCGCTCCTCTCCAATTGTAAAGGTCTTTTTAGCTTTTGCAATCCGGTGAGCAACGAGATATGAAGCCCTCGTTGCAGCGACGTTAGCTGAGGTTGTGGCCTTTAAAACTTGCTTCTGCAAATCTAACTCACGTTTTTTCCTTTCGAAAAAATCCACTGGTTTGTCTTTGAGAGAAGGATGTTTTGTATTTAAGTGTCTTTGGAGCTTGGATGGCTTCATTGCTTCGTTGCCGAGCGTTTCTCCACATAAAATACATAGTGGGTTTGGCGCCTCCAAATCGCCCGTTGCAACAAATCCGTATTTTATATACATAATGTCGTACTTGCGATTAAAGCTTTTGCTTTTCTTTTTGGTAGGATTTTCCCCTTGTTCATCACTATTTCTTTTACTCGAACAACCAGTAAAGAAACGGCTCATGGAGGTTTGCTGAGGTCCGCTCATCTCTGCAGCTGACTGTACCTAACCTGCAGCACCTGTGCATGGCGCTGTTCAGTCCGGTCGGTACCAGAACTTATTGTCCGCCAAGCCATGACAGGGCTGCCACTCAAAGAAACACATTTAGATTTATACAAGTTTTGGATGAAATTATGACAAAAAAATGCTTCAGGTGAAGAATATGGTGTAAAGTTAACTTATTTCAATAATTCAACTAGAATATGGTGTAAAAGTTAATTTATTTCAATAATTCAACTAGAATATGGTGTAAAGTTAACTTATTTCAATAATTCAACTAGAATATGGTGTAAAAGTTAACTTATTTCAATAATTCAACTAGAATATGGTGTAAAAGTTAACTTATTTCAATAATTCAACTAGAATATGGTGTAAAAGTTAACTTATTTCAATAATTCAACTAGAATATGGTGTAAAGTTAACTTATTTCAATAATTCAACTAGAATATGGTGTAAAAGTTAACTTATTTCAATAATTCAACTAGAATATGGTGTAAAAGTGAATTAATTTCAATAATTCAACTAGAATATGGTGTAAAAGTTAATTTATTTCAATAATTCAACTAGAATATGGTGTAAAAGTGAATTAATTTCAATAATTCAACTAGAATATGGTGTAAAAGTTAATTTATTTCAATAATTCAACTAGAATATGGTGTAAAAGTTAATTTATTTCAATAATTCAACTAGAATATGGTGTAAAAGTTAATTTATTTCAATAATTCAACTAGAATATGGTGTAAAAGTTAATTTATTTCAATAATTCAACTAGAATATGGTGTAAAAGTTAATTTATTTCAATAATTCAACTAGAATATGGTGTAAAAGTTAATTTATTTCAATAATTCAACTAGAATATGGTGTAAAAGTTAATTTATTTCAATAATTCAACTAGAATATGGTGTAAAAGTGAATTTATTTCAATAATTCAACTAGAATATGGTGTAAAAGTTAATTTATTTCAATAATTCAACTAGAATATGGTGTAAAAGTTAATTTATTTCAATAATTCAACTTAAAAGGTGAAACTAATATATTACCTAGTCTTATTACATACAAAGTAAGATATATTGAACCTTTATTTGTTATAATTTTGATGATGGAATTGTTTATTGATTTCATAAAATATTCTGTAATTTATTTTTTATTTGGGGTTTTCATAAACTGTGAGCCATAATCAGAGAGCAGCGTCTTGCTGGTGCAGGAAACTGCTGGACGCAGATGCGTGACGGACACTGGCTGATTTATGGTTCCGCGTTGCACCAACGCAGAGTTTACGGGGTAGGATACGCGGGAACGCGAACGTACGTGCGCATCGCCGCGTACCCATCGCCGTAGCCATGCCGTCGATTTAACGCGGAACCATTAATCAGGCTTAACGCAGGCGCATTGTCAGTTTTCTTTTCGTCTTTTCAACTGAGTGTCCCTGACTCCCCCAGTCTGGCCCTCGGCAGGAGGGTCCCCCCTGATGATCCAGGTCCTGGTCCAGGTTTCTTCCCTCCTAACGGGGAGTTTTTCTTGCCACTGTTTGGCTTAAGGCTTTTCTCCCACTAGGGGAGTTTTTACCTGCCATTGTTTATGTAATAACTGCTCGGGGGTTTATGTTCTGGGTCTCTGTAAAGCCTCAAGAGACAACTTTTGTTGTATTAGATATTTTATAAATAAAATTGAATTGAATTGAATTGAGCAAACACAAACTGAGGGTGCAATGCTGATGCTGATGCACCCTCGTAGAACCGGGCCTGGCATAATATATGTCCGTATTGGTTCAATACGGAACTTTTAATTCCCAATTCCAAACTCCTACCTGGAGGTGAGCCCGAGTCCTCCCCGCAGCGCTGTCTGGCACATAGAAAGATCTCTCTACACAGACGCAGCAGGTCCTGTTGCCACTAAGATTTTGCTGGCCTTAATGTTTCCTGTGTTTTATTTTGTTATTATTGATCAATTTAGTGTTGATGTGTGTGTGTGACAGACGTGTGTATGGGGCGTTAATGAAAATACGGGACAAATCGCGTCCCGTATTAGTTCAATACGGGACGCAACATTTTTTTCTCAAATAAAGGACAATTCCTTATTTTACGGGACGGGTGGCAACCCTACTTGCAAGTCTTCTTTTATTCGCCGTATCCAGGCTAAAATGCTCCCGAACATTTGAAGTTTTGTTACCCGCAGCTGCGCTGGGACGCAAAAAAAAAAAAAAAAAAAGGCTGCACTGAGACTGTCTGCAGCGCGGCTCTCGACAGAGATTGTATGAGGTGAAGTGAAGTGAGATGCCTCACTCCATTGGGGAAAAAAACGTCTGGTGAGAATTGCCGACAATTTTGATTATCGCTTTTTGTCGACGAATCGTTGCAGCCCTAATCATGATCGGAACACAAGTAGTAACGGCTCTACGGACCGGTACCGGTTGGGAATCACGGCTCTAGTGTATCTCTCCGTTGCCTTGAACAGGCTGTTGCTGCAAAATGTGCTGCAATTCGGTCCTGAATTTCCCGCGCTGTCCTGCGGATGTGACGTCACATGACGCTGCATGCACGTTCTCCCCGTTCTCCCGTGCCGGCTTCACTGTTGGCTGCAGTACCCCCAACGGCCGTCGTGGTGAAGGGTGGCGCTAGAGAGTCTCATTTCTTAAAAGGAGCCTCAAGCTCCTTTAACTAATCCTTACCTAACTTACCAAAATCTTACCCTAACTAACCTTAACCCTCACCTAAACCCTAACATTTACCTAACCCAACTAACCTAACCCTAATCAAAACCCTAACCCAACTAAAATAACCCTAAACCCTAATTCACCGTACTAATTGTTACAGATTACTTTTGTAATCCTGTATTTGACCCGGTCTTTGTTTGTTTTGGCCGGATAGAAACTTAATTCTTAAGTTTATTCAGACGGGACGATGCGTATTAATGAACTACATTAATCAGTGTAAATCAGGGGTCTCAAACTCCCGGCCCGCGGGCCGTTTGCGGCCCCTCCCCCCTGCCCGCACCAAATGTCAAAAATGTAATGTAATCTGGCCTGTAAAACTATTTTTTCCATTTACCTTTTTTTTTTATAGTTGTTTCATACCAAATTAAATTACCCTCTTCGTATAAAATTGAAATAAAAACACGTTTTTTTTAAAATGTAGGCCTACAGAATAAATTATTTAAGGATGCTACTAATGACCTAGAGTCCGACAACTCCACTGCCAGTGCATCACTGCACTGCCTGGTCCGCGAGACTCGCTGAACACTGCAAAGCAGCATCCCGAGCCCTTGCTCTCTGAAGTCGCCAATGTCTGTGCCTCGCGTCGGGAAGAACTGATGGGCACCTGTGACACATTTGCATTACCCCTCCACATGATGTACAGATTGCAACACTCCTGACTCCTAAAATGCGACTGTTACGGATGAAGCCCCCAGATGCACGAGACAACGTGTTTAAATGTATGTGTAAACGCAGATTACAAGGTGCTGATTGGCTTCAGTGTGATGGCGAAACCTATTTAGTCCGTGAACCTTTGTTGGCTCACCAGGCGTGTTTCCGACTGGTAGGAGGAAACAGTTTTTGGCCACATGCACGCACGCACGTATACGCACGGAATGACATGCCGTACCGGGCTGATGTATAACTGGCAAACTGGACTATGTGAGTGTAAAATAAATGTATATTGTGCATCGCAAAGAAGGTTTAAGTGGACATTCATTCATCATGCATGGAGGGACTACAGCCAAAGACATCTTTCAGACTCTGTGTGACGCGATGGAACGCGCTGGGTTGCCATGGAAGCGACTGGTGGGCGGTAACCACTGACGGGGCCCCTTCCATGACAGGTCAAAAAAACGGACTGGTAGCGCTGATGCAGAGGAAGTTAGCGGAGGAAAATGCAGATCCAGCAATTGTTTTGCACTGCATCATTCACCAACAGACGCTGTGCAGCAAATGCCTCAAATATGAACATGTCATGTCCGTTGTCCTGAAATGTATTAATTACATTAGGTCCAGGAGCTTACAGCACCGCCAGTTTCAGGCCTTTTTACAGGAAATTGAGGCAGCATATGGTGATGTGCTTTATTTTACTGAGGTGCGCTGGCTTATCAGAGGAAATGTGCTCAAAAGATTTTTTGAGTTAAGATCAGAGGTGAAGAGGTTCCTGGATGATGGCAGAATGGATGTCCCTGAATTAGATGATCCAAAATGGGTCATGGACCTTGCATTCCTAGTGGACATCACACGTGAGCTGAACATCCTTAACCTGAAGCTGCAGGGTCCTGGTCAGCTTGTCACAGCAGCTTATGAAAGTGTAAAAGCCTTCACCACAAAGCTGAAACTATGGAAAACTCAGCTTCCTGCGAAAAACCTCAGTCATTTCAAAACATGCAGATGTCTTGTGGAGGAGGAGCAGCATTCAGTGGTGATGAATATGCTTCTGCTATTGAAAGCCTACTGCAGGAATTTGACCTGCGCTTTGCCGACTTTAAGGCACATCGTGACACTTTCCAGCTGTTTGCAGACCCCTTCTCAGCTGATGTGGAGAGTGTCCCCAGTGTGTTGCAAATGGAAGTGATTGATTTACAGTGCAACGGTGCACTGAAAAATAAATTCAGAGATGCACAGGGAGAAGCAGACAAGACTGGACAATTTCTGAGGGAATTAGGTCCATCCTTCCCAGAGCTGTCCAAAGTATTCAGTCGGGTTTTATGTCTTTTTGGGAGCACATATGTGTGTGAGAAACCTTTCTCAACTATGAACTATAATAAGTGCAAGTACAGGTCCAGGCTTAGTAATGCCCATCTTGAAGCTGTACTCAGGGTTTCAACTGCGACCTCCATAAGGGCAAATGTAGCTCATCTGTGTGAGCAGAAGCGCTGTGTAGTGTCTGGCAAGAAATAGAAAAGCGGTACAAATGTATTCAAGGACTGCATTTCTTAGTTGATTGTTCAGTTTCAGTAAGGTATGCAAGATAATTCAAAGTAAGGGAAAATTATTTTGTTGTGTTCAAAAACCTGTTAAAAAATTGTTGTGTTAAAAAACCTGTTAAAAAATTATATAATTGTATTTTGCTGTTCAGTATGTCATGTAAAAAGTTGTTGAAGTTGTTCATGTCGAAAAAGAAGTAAAAATTTCAGACGCATTGCACTTTCTTGTCATCTTGTTTCTTGTGAACGCTGAAGTGGCCCTCTTATGAGATGACAATACTTGCAGTGGCCCCAAGGCAATTTGAGGTTGAGACCCCTGGTGTAAATACACCGGGTTTTTAGCAGAAACTATTCAGTCAAACAACACAATCACACAAGGGAACAAACATAAAACAGCATTTAAAAGCAGTAGGATTGGATCTAAAGTGACTTGAGCAAAAAATACATATTACAATAATGAAATAGCAGAGATGGTAATATTATGGTGATGTTATGGTGATGTTATGGTGATGTTATGGTGATGTTATGGTGATGTTATGGTGATGTTATGGTAATATTATGGTGATGTTATGGTGATGTTATGGTGACATTATGGTGATATTATGGTGATGTTATGGTGATATTATGGTGATGTTATGGTGATGTTATGGTGATGTTATGGTGACATTATGGTGATATTATGGTGATGTTATGGTAATATTATGGTGATGTTATGATGATATTATGGTGATGTTATGGTGATGTTATGGTGATGTTATGGTGATGTTATGGTGATGTTATGGTAATATTATGGTAATATTATGGTGATGTTATGGTGATATTATGGTGATGTTATGGTGATGTTATGGTGATGTTATGGTGATGTTATGGTGATATTATGGTGATGTTATGGTGATGTTATGGTGATGTTATGGTGATATTATGGTGATGTTATGGTGATGTTATGGTGATGTTATGGTGATGTTATGGTGACATTATGGTGATGTTATGGTAATATTATGGTGATGTTATGATGATATTATGGTGATGTTATGGTGATGTTATGGTGATGTTATGGTGATGTTATGGTAATATTATGGTAATATTATGGTGATGTTATGGTGATATTATGGTGATGTTATGGTGATGTTATGGTGATGTTATGGTAATATTATGGTGATGTTATGGTGATATTATGGTGATGTTATGGTGATGTTATGGTGATGTTATGGTGATGTTATGGTAATATTATGGTGATGTTATGGTGATATTATGGTGATGTTATGATGATGTTATGGTGATGTTATGGTGATGTTATGGTAATATTATGATGATGTTATGGTGATGTTATGGTGATGTTATGGTGATGTTATGGTGATGTTATGGTGATGTTATGGTGATGTTGTGGTAATATTATGTGATGTTATGGTAATATTATGGTGATGTTATGGTAATATTATGGTGATGTTATGGTGATGTTATGGTGATGTTATGGTGACATTATGGTGATATTATGGTGATGTTATGGTGATGTTATGGTGATGTTATGGTAATATTATGGTGATGTTATGGTGATATTATGGTGATGTTATGGTGATGTTATGGTGATGTTATGGTAATATTATGGTGATGTTATGGTGATGTTATGGTGATGTTATGGTGATGTTATGGTGATGTTATGGTGATATTATGGTGATGTTATGGTGATGTTATGGTGATATTATGGTGATGTTATGGTGGTGTTATGGTGATGTTATGGTGGTGTTATGGTAATATTATGGTGATGTTATGGTGATATTATGGTGATGTTATGGTGATGTTATGGTGATGTTATGGTGATGTTATGGTGATATTATGGTGATGTTATGGTGATGTTATGGTGATGTTATGGTGATGTTATGGTAATATTATGGTGATGTTATGGTGATGTTATGGTGAT
This sequence comes from Cololabis saira, assembly GCF_033807715.1. Taxonomy (NCBI): domain Eukaryota; kingdom Metazoa; phylum Chordata; class Actinopteri; order Beloniformes; family Belonidae; genus Cololabis; species Cololabis saira. Next base: position 37,061,704 of record NC_084608.1, read on the forward strand.
GTTATGGTGATGTTGTGGTAATATTATGTGATGTTATGGTAATATTATGGTGATGTTATGGTGACATTATGGTGATATTATGGTGATGTTATGGTGATGTTATGGTGATGTTATGATGATGTTATGGTGATGTTATGGTGATGTTATGGTGATGTTATGGTGATATAATGGTGATATAATGGTGATGTTATGGTGATGTTATGGTGATGTTATGGTGATGTTATGGTGATGTTATGGTGATGTTATGGTGATGTTATGGTTATGTTATGGTTATGTTATGGTTATGGTGAGAGGATCAGCTTCTGATTGATAATAAACTTCCATAGACAATGAATGAAACATTGGGTCACACCAGATAACGATTAGAACAAAAGCCAAAAGAAACATTTATTATTCATTTGTTGATTATCTTGCTAAATTCCACATCCACAAATCCAAATTCTTAAACAAAAAAACTTTTTTTTTTTACTTTTCGTTGTGAATTCAATCAGTATCTGGACTCTATTAAGTTTTCTACTAATTCAAAAGCAATTAAAACCATAAATGTAAATGTTTTGGCTTTCTGTTATAATTTCATCCCTGGCTGGTTAGAATGTGCTTTATTTGAGTTATACTCTTTATATGTTATAGTTCAACTTGACATTGCATAATGTGAAGATTTATGAAGATTTGTAATCATTGTACTTTTTGCAAATGTTAAATAAAATTAAAAAAAAAAAAAAACATTGTCACGTGACCTGCTTCTTCTGTCTGAAGCGTGATTTATGGTTCCGCGTCACAGCGACGCAGACACTACGCCCTAGGCTCTGCGTCGGTGTGACGCGGAACCATAAATTACGGTTGAGTCCCGCCCATTTTCAAACGTGAACGGAACCACGTGGCGGCCCTGCAGGTCCGGTACCTGAACCCGGGTCTAGTGGAACCCCCCCTGGTCCCGGTCCCGGTCCTGGTCCCGGTCCCGGTCCCGGGTCTCACCTCTGAGGGAGAAGTGCATCCCCCCGATCCCGCTGAACAGCTCCAGCACTCGCAGCTCCGCCATCTTGTTTCCTCCTCCTCCTGCTGCTGCTGCTGCTGCTGCTGCTTCTTCTGCAGATTCTTCCTGCTGCTGCAGCGGCGCTCAGCGGCGGAGACTGGAACTGCAGCTCAGGCTGCCGTTTATTCAGTTTAATCTGATTATCTTACTTTAATGCTAAATAATGTAATTTCAATCTTTAATATTTAAAATTCAGGTTTCATCTCCAAATTCAGTCCAATTTAAATCAGTAACTGTTCTGCCCTGCGGTGAACTAGTAACGTTCCTACTAGTCTGACCGTTTTCTGAGACAGACTCGCAGCTCCGGCGACGCTGGTTACCATGGCGACGCTAACGGTTACCATGGCAACGGGGCTGGAAAACGCAGCATGAAAACGGTTAAAAGTTGTCTCTCAAACGGAGCTTGGTAAATCTTTGTCTGTAAGTAATGACATGTTATATTGTTAAGTTTACTATGATTTGTAGTGTATACACTTACTTACCGTTCAAGTTTGGTTGTTATTTAGTTTGTCACCTTACCGTTTTATCGTGACAGCGCAGTGTTTTTATTTGTCCACCAGAGGGCGCCAGTTAATCTGAAACAGACGATTTAGCTGCTTTTATTTATCTGTTTAATCAGTAATAACGTTAAAAAAAAGTGACATTAATGTTGTTACTGCTTATGTTTCTTTCACTTTTACTATGTAAATATGTTTGTGTGAAAAGCATCCAGATATAACAGACATTATTTGTAGTAATGTTTATCTTTGTTTATTTGTTTGCAGTCTTACAAATAAAAATATAAGAACTGGAGAGAAATACAAGAAATAAAACTGAGGACCAAAAGAGAAAAAATCCTCAAACTAAATAATTTCTTCAGCCTCTCCTTTTCTCCAGAATGTTAGCGATCTGTCTAGTTTTACAAGCTGAAACGAACTGAGGACAGAATAACAACATTTACTATTCTGTCCTTTTCTGAGGTGGAGTCTGTAGTCACTGCATCTCTAATAATTATCTTTTATAATCACTGCATCTAATAATCATCTTTTATAGTCACTGCATCTCTAATAATCATCTTTTATAGTCACTGCATCTCTAATAATTATCTTTTATAATCACTGCATCTCTAATAATTATCTTTTATAGTCACTGCATCTCTAATAATTATCTTTTATAGTCACTGCATCTCTAATAATCATCTTTTATAGTCACTGCATCTCTAATAATTATCTTTTATAATCACTGCATCTCTAATAATTATCTTTTATAGTCACTGCATCTCTAATAATCATCTTTTATAGTCGCTGCATCTCTAATAATTATCTTTTATAGTCGCTGCATCTCTAATAATCATCTTTTATAGTCACTGCATCTCTAATAATCATCTTTTATAGTAACTGCATCTCTAATAATTATCTTTTATAGTCACTGCATCTCTAATAATCATCTTTTATAGTCGCTGCATCTCTAATAATCATCTTTTATAGTCACTGCATCTCTAATAATCATCTTTTATAGTAACTGCATCTCTAATAATCATCTTTTATAATCACTGCATCTCTAATAATCATCTTTTATAGTCACTGCATCTCTAATAATTATCTTTTATAATCACTGCATCTCTAATAATTATCTTTTATAATCACTGCATCTCTAATAATTATCTTTTATAGTCGCTGCATCTCTAATAATCATCTTTTATAGTCACTGCATCTCTAATAATCATCTTTTATAATCACTGCATCTCTAATAATCATCTTTTATAGTCACTGCATCTCTAATAATTATCTTTTATAATCACTGCATCTCTAATAATCATCTTTTATAATCACTGCATCTCTAATAATCATCTTTTATAATCACTGCATCTCTAATAATCATCTTTTATAATCACTGCATCTCTAATAATCATCTTTTATAATCACTGCATCTCTAATAATCATCTTTTATAGTCACTGCATCTCTAATAATTATCTTTTATAGTCACTGCATCTCTAATAATCATCTTTTATAGTCACTGCATCTCTAATAATTATCTTTTATAGTCACTGCATCTCTAATAATCATCTTTTATAGTCACTGCATCTCTAATAATTATCTTTTATAATCACTGCATCTCTAATAATTATCTTTTATAGTCACTGCATCTCTAATAATCATCTTTTATAGTAACTGCATCTCTAATAATCATCTTTTATAGTCACTGCATCTCTAATAATTATCTTTTATAGTCACTGCATCTCTAATAATCATCTTTTATAGTCACTGCATCTCTAATAATTATCTTTTATAATCACTGCATCTCTAATAATTATCTTTTATAGTCACTGCATCTCTAATAATTATCTTTTATAGTCACTGCATCTCTAATAATCATCTTTTATAGTCACTGCATCTCTAATAATTATCTTTTATAGTCACTGCATCTCTAATAATCATCTTTTATAGTCACTGCATCTCTAATAATCATCTTTTATAATCACTGCATCTCTAATAATCATCTTTTATAGTCACTGCATCTCTAATAATCATCTTTTATAATCACTGCATCTCTAATAATTATCTTTTATAGTCACTGCATCTCTAATAATCATCTTTTATAGTCACTACATCTCTAATAATTATCTTTTATAGTCACTGCATCTCTAATAATCATCTTTTATAATCACTACATCTCTAATAATCATCTTTTATAGTCACTGCATCTCTAATAATTATCTTTTATCATCACTGCATCTCTAATAATTATCTTTTATAGTCACTGCATCTCTAATAATCATCTTTTATAGTCACTGCATCTCTAATAATCATCTTTTATAGTCACTGCATCTCTAATAATCATCTTTTATAGTCACTACATCTCTAATAATCATCTTTTATAGTCACTGCATCTCTAATAATCATCTTTTATAGTCACTGCATCTCTAATAATCATCTTTTATAGTCACTGCATCTCTAATAATCATCTTTTATAGTCACTGCATCTCTAATAATTATATTTTATAGTCACTGCATCTCTAATAATCATCTTTTATAGTCACTGCATCTCTAATAATTATCTTTTATAGTCACTGCATCTCTAATAATCATCTTTTATATGAATGAATGAATGAATTAATTAATCTTTATTTCGGCTTGTACAGAACAAGATGAAAAGGAAGAGAAAAAAAAAAATCAACATTTCTTTTGTCGAAAAGGTGTAGGCTGAAGCCGTAGCTTATAGTGCCTACCCTTTTTTCTTTTGATCAGCAAAAAAATATGAGACATTATCTTTTACTCAGTGAAAACAAACAATACATAAAGAAGAAAAAAAATAAATAAATAAGTTAGACAAAATATAAAATTGACATTTCACATCCTAGAATGTTTTTGATAGTATACTTTATAATTATAGTGTTTTATATTTATTTACAATATTTTCTTTAAACAATTTCTTAAACTTGACGATAGAGCGACACATTTTTAGGTTGTTATTACAACTATTCCAAATTTCTTTTGCCTTAACTGATGTACATTTCTTTTTAATATTAGTTCTTGCTGTCGTCATCTCAAACATGAGTTTCCCCCTCAGATCATAACAGGTTTCTTTTATCTGGAACAAATCCTGAATGTAGTTTGGAAGCAGTTTCTGCTGGGCTTTAAAGGCAAATAAAACAGTTTTCTGCTCTACTATATCATGGAATTTTAAGATATTATATTTAATAAAAAGATTATTTGTTGGTTCATAATAGTCGGTTTTATTAATTATCCTTAACGCTCTTTTCTGTAATAGAAAAATAGGGTTTGTATTTGTTTTGTAGGTGTTACCCCATATCTCCACACAATAAGTCATGTATGGAACTATGAGTGAGTTATACATCAAAAACTGTGCTCTTTGACAGAAAAAATAATTTGTTTTATTTACTATTGCTAGGGTTTTAGACATTCTTGATTTTACACTATTTATGTGTGATTTCCAGCTAAGTTTATCATCAATTATTACCCCCAGGAACTTATTTTCATATACTCTTTCTATTTCCATACCACTAATTTTAATTGTTATATGATTATTTTTTTTTCTAGTGCCAAAAATGATGAACTTAGTTTTAGTTAGGTTTAATGATAACTTATTCATATCAAACCATGCCTTCACATGTTTCAGTTCTCCTTCCACCACATTCAGCAGCTGTTCCAAATTCTTCCCTGAACAATAAAGGTTTGTATCATCAGCAAACAAGACATAATTTATTATTTTAGACACTTTACAAATATCATTTATATATAATATGAACAATTTAGGACCTAGCACTGAACCTTGTGGGACACCGAAGGTGACTCTTTCTAGTTCTGATTTATCATTATTTAACTCAACATATTGAAATCTGTCATCAAGATAACTCTCTATCCATGAATTGGCAATCCCTCTGACACCATATCTCTCTAATTTATTTAATAAAAGTTTATGATCTATGGTATCAAATGCTTTCTTCAGGTCAATAAACACCCCCACTGTATATTCCCCTTTCTCAATAGCAGTTGAAATGTCCTCTACTAGTTTCATCACAGCCATTGAGGTGGACCTGTTACCTCTGAACCCATATTGATTATTGCTCAGCAGATTGTGTTTATCTATGAATTTATCAAGTCTATTGACAAACAATTTTTCTATTATTTTTGAGAATTGAGATAATAACGAAATTGGTCTGTAATTATTAAAAAGGTGTCTATCTCCGTTTTTGAAGATGGGTATTACTTTGGCGGTTTTCATTTTATTAGGGAAGATTCCAGTTTGAAATGATAGGTTACATATATAGGTCAGTGGTTTTACTATGTTTACTATAATATTTTTAACTAAAGACATATCTATATCTGTCCAATCAGCAGACCTTTTATCTTTGAATTTATGCACAATATCAAGTATGTCTATTTCTTTAACTTCACTTATATAAATTGTATAATAATTTCGTTCAACTAGATCTACTAAGCCTTCCTTATTTGCCGGCTCCACAATCTCATTTGCCAGGTTATAACCCACATTTGAGAAGTATGTATTAAATTCATTGACTATTTCCTTTGGATTATTTACTGTTGTTTTTTTATCCTTCGTAAAATAATTGGGATAGTCTGCTTTGCCCTTACCTTTCCTAATTACACTATTTATGACCTTCCATGTCCCCTGTGTATTACTCCGATATTGTTGCAGTAATTTATAATAATGCTCTTTCTTCTGAATTCTTATAATTTTAATAATTTATTTTTATAAGTTTTGTATCTATTTTCGGTTTCTTTCGTTCTATGTTTTAAAAAGTTTTTATATAATAGATTTTTCTTTTTGCATGCATTTTCAATCCCCCTTGTTATCCAGGGGTTATTTTTGTTCTTGGGCTTTGCAGCTTGTTTTCTTAAGGGACAGTTCTTGTTATAAAGGTCCAGTAATGTGGCTAGGAAAGCATCATATGCTTTGTTGGGGTCTTTGTTAACATAGACCTCCTGCCAGTCCTGCTCACTAAGGTCCACATTAAGGGCTGCAATGGTTTCCAGTGTTTTCAATCTGGAAAGGTTATAGATGTTTTGCTTGGGTTCTTTTTTGGCCTTGAAGAAATTATGTAAGATGGCAAAAACGGGAAGATGGTCACTGATATCATTCAACAGCAGTCCCCCTGTTATTTCAATATCAATTTCATTAGTAAATATATTATCTATCAAAGTTGCTGAGTCTATTGTGATTCTGGTTGGTTTTAGTATTATAGGAAAGAGGCTACTGCTATACATTTGATTTATAAAGTCTATTGTTTTATTATTTCCATGTGGATTTAGAATATCTATATTAAAATCCCCACAAACTATATTCACTTTGTTATTATTTATATTACTAAACATATCAGCTATTTTATTATTAAATCTTTCTAAACAAGTACCAGGAGTTCTATATATGCAGCTGATCATTATATTTTTAGCTTTTTCGTTAATAATTTCAATAGTTAAGTATTCTATAAGATTTTCTATTTTATTTGACATGCTTTTGACCATTTTACATTTTAAAGCAGTATCAACATATATTGCAACACCTCCTCCTTTTTTACTGTCTCTATTTGTTGTAAACATCTCATAGCCATCAAGATCCATATCGTAGCCTTTGTTGTCATCAAGCCAAGTCTCTGAAATTGCTATAATGTTAAATTTCTTAAACTTCCCAAGATATTTTTTAATTTCTGTGAAGTTTCTGTATAGGCTTCTGCTGTTGAAATGCACTAGTGACAGGGCACCTTCCATGTTGACATTACTAATAAATTGTTCATCTGTATAGTATTCACAGTTATTACTCATAGTATTATAGAAATTATTGTCTGGATCAAGATTTTGGTCAATACCATAAAGTTTGTGCTCATTGCGATCAAAGGTTTTAAAATTCAAATTTTCATATTTACTATATAAACTGTTCACATTTCCCTCTAAGCATGATGTATCTGTGTCTGTGTCTATGATTTCTCCATCCTCCACTCCTCCAAACGGAAACAAATAATCCTCAACACAAAACGCCATAATTATTTTGTATGGGCAACAATTGCTCTCCGCACACACAGCCTTGCAGTTTGTTCCTTTTGTTCACAAGCAAGCACACACATACGCACACACCAGAATCAAATAACCGAATGGACAAAATCAACGCACACACGCAAACATGCTCACACACACACACACAGAATCCAGAATCCCCCCACAAAATAAACGAAAAAACAAAATCAACAAACGGCTTTCCTTAAACTTAAAGTCTGAGCCGCCATAAATCAAACACAGCCATGAATGCATGTCATTGTCCTCTGAGAAGAAAAAATATAGAAAAAGCATCCACTTCAGTTCGATACAAAAACATATCCATAAACAACAAAAACAGCACTGTCTTTCAGTTACTGTCCGTGCCATCAAGGCCAAGGTCCTTAAAATAAGGATAGGAAGCCCAAAACATTGTCTAGAAAGCCATTTGCGAGACCGGTCAAGTGGCAACGCAAGAATAAACCCGCTCCAAGCAGGGCGAGAATAATCCATGCAAAATATATAAAAAATCCAAGGAAAAAATACTCCATACAAAAAATGAATGCAATCCATGCCATCAGCATCTTCTCTTTCGAGTGGTAACTCAAAAGAAAAAATAGATAGAAAAATTAAAAGAGTGGAAAAAGGATCAAATAAACTTAAGTGGAGTTTCACCATATTAAACTCTAACCTTTGAGTCACGGTATAAATCTGGTTCCTCATTTGAACCGGGCTAGATCTTGCAGCTCTCTTACCGTGATCACCTTGCTTTCTTCGGGTGTAGATCCCTTTGTTTTAATAAAAACTTTGCAGTTTCTTACCCACGTAGCTTGGATTTTTTTCTGTTTCCACAGGTAGCGGGCCTCTCGGGCGATCTCAGCGTTCTTTTTTGTCAGATGTTCGTTGATGTACACCGCGGTCCCCTTCAGCAGCTTGCCCTGGCGTAGCAGCTCTATTTTGTGTTTCCTACTTACAAAGCGTATGATTATTGCCGGTTTGGCTTTGCTGTCCTTCCTGGGGAGTGTATGGCATGTCGCGATGCTTTCCTTCTGGATGGTCATATTTTTCCCTTCAAAGAAGTTTATTATTTCGGTTTCCAGCGTCTCCTGCTCTTCTGGACGCAGCTCCTCGCCTTCTTTGGCTCCTGGGAGCGTAGCTGCTGTTCTTGCGTAGGATCGATGCTTTGTCTCCAGCCCGCTTATAATCAGATCCTCCATTCTGGAATATTGTTCCAATTCATCAACTCTTCGTTCCAGACCATTGATTATTTTGTCCTTTTCTTTCAACTGAGTTTTTAGCTGCCTGACTTCACTCACGAGCTCCAGCAGCGTAACTTGCTGTTTAGCTACTGAGCTCATCTCTTGGGTCAGGTAATTCAGAGATTTTTTTATTTCCTCCATATCATCTTCAATTGTGCTCGTGACGGTAACTGATTGACTTGATGCTTTCTTTGGTGGCATCTTGTGTTCTTATTTTCGTTGCTTTTTAATTAACTTTTTACCAGTAGTTCGCTCCGTCCACGGCGGGTTTTGATCTCCGAAAACAGCTGATCCGTCCAACAGCTGATCCGTGTGACGTCACGTCCGCGTCACCCAAAAATAGTCACTGCATCTCTAATAATTATCTTTTATAGTCACTGCATCTCTAATAATCATCTTTTATAATCACTGCATCTCTAATAATTATCTTTTATAGTCACTGCATCTCTAATAATCATCTTTTATAATCACTGCATCTCTAATAATTATCTTTTATAGTCACTGCATCTCTAATAATCATCTTTTATAGTCACTGCATCTCTAATAATCATCTTTTATAGTCACTGCATCTCTAATAATTATCTTTTATAGTCACTGCATGTCTAATAATCATCTTTTATAGTCACTGCATCTCTAATAATTATCTTTTATAGTCACTGCATCTCTAATAATCATCTTTTATAGTCACTGCATCTCTAATAATTATCTTTTATAATCACTGCATCTCTAATAATCATCTTTTATAGTCACTGCATCTCTAATAATCATCTTTTATAGTAACTGCATCTCTAATAATCATCTTTTATAGTCACTGCATCTCTAATAATCAACTCATGGAGTAACTAACCTAATGCCAGACAAATCCTTAACAACACAATAATTAATAATAATAATACAGATATTTATGCAGGTTCCTGGAAATGATGGGATTTTTCAAAACGGAGAGGGGGAAATATCAGTTTTTGAGAAATTTTGAGAAAAAAGACGAAATTTTGAGAAAAAAGTCGAGAAAAAGTTGAAATTTTGAGAAAAAAGTTGAAATTTTGAGAAAAAAGTCGAGAAAAAGTTGAAATTTTGAGAAAAAAGTTGAGAAAAAAGTCAAAATTAAAAAAAAAAATATCGATAAAAAGTCAAAAATTTGAGAAAAAAGTTGAGAAAAAGTTGAAATTTTGAGAAAAAAGTTAAAATTTTGAGAAAAAAGTCAAAACTTTGAGAAAAAAGTCGAGAAAAAGACGAAATTTTGAGAAAAAAGTCGAGAAAAGTTGAAATATTGAGAAAACATGATGTCACTCCTCCATGTCCTTTTATTGTTTTTATTTCATTTTGATGAGATATTTACATAAAAATATACAGTAGAAAGAGTAGAAATAACACAAGTCCATCTCCTGATCTGGTGTTTTCAGACCACCCTCCCCAGGAACACAGACCGGGGTATCTGGTGTTTTAGAGGTTTATTGGGGTTTATTGGGGTTTATTGGGGGTTTATTGGGGGTTTATTGGGGTTTATTGGGGGTTTATTGGGGGATATCTGGGGGTATTTAGGGCTAGTTTTCAGACCACCCTCCCCAGGAACACAGCTCCGGGGTATCTGGTGTTTTAGGGCTTTATTGGGGGTTTATTGGGGTTTATTGGGGTTTATTGGGGTTTATTGGGGGTTTATTGGGGTTTATTGGGGTTTATTGGGGGTTTATTGGGGGTTTATTGGGGTTTATTGGGGGTTTATTGGGGTTTATTGGGGGTTTATTGGGGTTTATTGGGGGTTTATTGGGGGATATCTGGGGGTATTTAGGGCTAGTTTTCAGACCACCCTCCCCAGGAACACAGACCGGGGTATCTGGTGTTTTAGGGCTTTATTGGGGGTTTATTGGGGGTATTTAGGGGTATTTATGGGTATTTTTTACACAACCCTCCCCACAAACACAGATCCGGGGTATTTGTCCCTCAGTCCGGCCCACTGGACCAGGAAAACGTGGGCTAGCGGGTACAGAATCCTCCCGGTCAACGACAGAGTCTGGACCCGACACAGCGACTCCACGTAGACGATCAGAACCTTCTGGACCCCCAGAACCCCCAGCAGCAGGGCCGTAACCACGGGGGGGACGCAGGTGCCCGGCCCGTTACACAAAACCTGCAATAAAACAACAATTAATAATAATACAGGGCCGTAACCACGGGGGGGACGCAGGTGCCCGGCCCGTTACACAAAACCTGCAATAAAACAACAATTAATAATAATACAGGGCCGTAACCACGGGGGGGACGCAGGTGCCCGGCCCGTTACACAAAACCTGCAATAAAACCAGAATTAATAATAATACAGGGCCGTAACCACGGGGGGGACGCAGGTGCCCGGCCCGTTACACAAAACCTGGAATAAAACCAGAATTAATAATAATACAGGGCCGTAACCACGGGGGGGACGCAGGTGCCCGGCCCGTTACACAAAACCTGCAATAAAACAACAATTAATAATAATACAGGGCCGTAACCACGGGGGGGACGCAGGTGCCCGGCCCGTTACACAAAACCTGGAATACACCAGTTTTTATGGAGTAGAAGAAAGTCTTCAAAAAGATGTGTCCATGTTAGAACTATTGGTATATAATGATAAACATTTGTATATAAATAAAAGAGTTCTGCTGTCACACACGAGTCTGATAAATGATTAGAGTTAGGATTGTTTTATGTGAGTATGAATCTAAAAGTCTCATGAATAAAACTCTAATTTCTACGAGTCTTCACTGTGAACACGAATTTGTTTGTGGCTACGAGTTTAAAAACTGTTGGAATGACGTCACAGAAGAAACAGGAGAAACAACGGAACCCTGAACGATGAAGCTGAGGATGCTGGGAACAGAGCAGCTAACCGCCGCTAATGCTAACCACTGCTAACGCTAACCGCTGCTAATCGCCGCTAACGCTAACCGCTGCTAACACTAACCGCCGCTAACGCTAACACGGACACGGACACCGCCAACGTCGCTAATGCAGACGCTGCTTACGCAGACGCCGCTAACGCAGACGCCGCTAACGCTAACCACTGCTAATGCTAACCACCGCTAACGCTAACCACCGGTAATGCTAACCACTGCTAAAACTAACCACCGTTAACGCTAACATGGACACCACTTACGCTAACACGGACACCGCTAACGCTAACGTGGACGCCGCTAACGGGGACGCCGCTAACGACGCCGACAATGCTAACGTGGATGCCGCTAACGCTAACGTGGACCCCGCTAACGTGGATGCCGCTAACGCTAACGTGGATGCTGCTAACGCTAACGGGGACGCCGCTAACGCAGACGCCGCTAACAAGGACGCCGACAATGCTAACGTGGATGCCGCTAACGCTAACATGGATGCCGCTAACGCTAACGTGGATGCCGCTAACGCTAATGTGGATAACGCTAATACTAACGTGGACCCCGCTAACGCTAACGTGGATGCAGCTAACGCTAACATGGATGCCGCTAACGCTAACGTGGATGCCACTAATGTGGATGCTGCTAACGCTAACGTGGATGCTGCTAACGCTAAGGTGGACCCCGCTAATGCTAACGTGGATGCCGCTAATGCTAACGTGGATGCCGCTAACGCTAATGTGGACCCTGCCAACGCTAACATGGATAACGCTAACGTGGATAACGCTAATGTGGATCACGCTAACGCTAATATGGATGCCGCTAACGTGGATGCCGCTAACGCTAACGTGGATGCCGCTAACGCTAACGTGGATGCCGCTACCGCTAACGTGGATGCCGCTAACGCTAACGTGGACCCCGCTAACGCTAATGTGTATGCCGCTAACGCTAATGTGTATGCCGCTAACGCTAACGTGGATGCCGCTAACGCGGACCCCGCTAACGCGGACCCCGCTAACGCGGACCCCGCTAACGCTAACGTGGATGCCGCTAATGCTAACGTGGATGCCGCTAACGCTAACGTGGATGCCGCTAATGCTAACGTGGACGCCGCTAATGCAAACGTGGACGCCGCTAACGCTAACGTTTTAACTAATTAACCCTCCAACATTTATTTCATGAAATTGTACTGTTTTAAATAATATACAGTTTATGTACATAAAGACAGACTGCTTTAGCCGACAAGCTAGCAACAGTTTCTCACCATATCAGGTTTGATCTTGAACACCAGGGGAACACAGAACCAGAAGGCGTTTAAGGTGCTGAGAACCGAGGAGAACCAGGACTGGTGGACTTCCCTGCTCCGGGGAATCCGGTGGACGCTGAACTAAAACATAAAAATAAAGAATTAAATAAATAAATACAGGACTTCCCTGCTCCGGTACACTACCACTAACAGAACTGGTACCAGCAGGGGGCCGGTACACTACCACAAACAGAACTGGTACCAGCAGGGGGCTGGTACACTACCACTAACAGAACTGGTACCAGCAGGGGGCCGGTACACTACCACTAACAGAACTGGTACCAGCAGGGGGCCGGTACACTACCACTAACAGAACTGGAACCAGCAGGGGGCCGGTACACTACCACTAACAGAACTGGTACCAGCAGGGGGCCGGTACTGGTACCACTAACAGAACTGGTACCAGCAGGGGGCCGGTACTGGTACCACTAACAGAACTGGTACCAGCAGGGGGCCGGTACACTACCACTAACAGAACTGGTACCAGCAGGGGGCCGGTACACTACCACTAACAGAACTGGTACCAGCAGGGAGCCGGTACACTACCACTAACAGAACTGGTACCAGCAGGGGGCCGGTACACTACCACTAACAGAACTGGTACCAGCAGGTGGGCCGGTACTGGTACCACTAACAGAACTGGTACCAGCAGGGGGCCGGTACACTACCACTAACAGAACTGGTCCCAGCAGGGGGCCGGTACTGGTACCACTAACAGAACTGGTACGAGCAGGGGGCCGGTACTGGTACCACTAACAGAACTGGTACCAGCAGGGGGCCGGTACTGGTACCACTAACAGAACTGGTACCAGCAGGGGGCCGGTACACTACCACTAACAGAACTGGTACCAGCAGGGGGCCGGTACTGGTACCACTAACACAACTGGTACCAGCAGGGGGCCGGTACACTACCACTAACAGAACTGGTACCAGCAGGGGGCCAGTACACTACCACTAACAGAACTGGTACCAGCAGGGGGCCGGTACACTACCACTAACAGAACTGGTACCAGCAGGGGGCCGGTACTGGTACCACTAACAGAACTGGTACCAGCAGGGGGCCGGTACACTACCACTAACAGAACTGGTACCAGCAGGGGGCCGGTACACTACCACTAACAGAACTGGTAGTAGCAGGGGGCCGGTACTGGTACCACTAACAGAACTGGTACCAGCAGGGGGCCGGTACACTACCACTAACAGAACTGGTACCAGCAGGGGGCCGGTACACTACCACTAACAGAACTGGTACCAGCAGGGGGCCGGTACACTACCACCAACAGAACTGGTACCAGCAGGGGGCCGGTACTGGTACCACTAACAAAACTGGTACCAGCACGGGGCCGGTACTGGTACCACTAACAGAACTGGTACCAGCAGGGGGCCGGTACACTACCACTAACAGAACTGGTACCAGCAGGGGGCCGGTACACTACCACTAACAGAACTGGTACCAGCAGGGGGCCGGTACACTACCACTAACAGAACTGGTACCAGCAGGGGGCCGGTACACTACCACTAACAGAACTGGTACCACTAACAGAACTGATACCAGCAGGGGGCCGGTACACTACCACTAACAGAACTAGTACCACTAACAGAACTGATACCAGCAGGGGGCCGGTACACTACCACTAACAGAACTGGTACCAGCAGGGGGCCGGTACTGGTACCACTAACAGAACTGGAACCAGCAGGGGGCCGGTACTGGTACCACTAACAGAACTGGTACCAGCAGGGGGCCGGTACACTACCACTAACAGAACTGGTACCACTAACAGAACTGATACCAGCAGGGGGCCGGTACACTACCACTAACAGAACTGGAACCAGCAGGGGGCCGGTACACTACCACTAACAGAACTGGTACCAGCAGGGGGCCGGTACACTACCACTAACAGAACTGGTACCACTAACAGAACTGGAACCAGCAGGGGGCCGGTACACATCACTAACAGAACTGGTACCAGCAGGGGGCCGGTACACTACCACTAACAGAACTGGTACCAGCAGGGGGCCGGTACACTACCACTAACAGAACTGGTACCAGCAGGGGGCCGGTACTGGTACCACTAACAGAACTGGTACCAGCAGGGGGCCGGTACACTACCACTAACAGAACTGGTACCAGCAGGGGGCCGGTACTGGTACCACTAACAGAACTGGTACCAGCAGGGGGCCGGTACACTACCACTAACAGAACTGGTACCAGCAGGGGGCCGGTACACTACCACTAACAGAACTGGTACCAGCAGGGGGCCGGTACTGGTACCACTAACAGAACTGGTACCAGCAGGGGGCCGGTACACTACCACTAACAGAACTGGTACCAGCAGGGGGCCGGTACACTACCACTAACAGAACTGGTACCAGCAGGGGGCCGGTACACTACCACTAACAGAACTGGTACCAGCAGGGGGCCGGTACACTACCACTAACAGAACTGGTACCACTAACAGAACTGATACCAGCAGGGGGCCGGTACACTACCACTAACAGAACTGGTACCAGCAGGGGGCCGGTACACTACCACTAACAGAACTGGTACCAGCAGGGGGCCGGTACACTACCACTAACATAACTGGTACCAGCAGGGGGCCGGTACACTACCACTAACAGAACTGGTACCAGCAGGGGGCCGGTACACTACCACTAACAGAACTGGTACCAGCAGGGGGCCGGTACACTACCACTAACAGAACTGGTACCAGCAGGGGGCCGGTACACTACCACTAACAGAACTGGTACCACTAACAGAACTGATACCAGCAGGGGGCCGGTACACTACCACTAACAGAACTGGTACCAGCAGGGGGCCGGTACACTACCACTAACAGAACTGATACCAGCAGGGGGCCGGTACACTACCACTAACAGAACTGATACCAGCAGGGGGCCGGTACACTACCACTAACAGAACTGATACCAGCAGGGGGCCGGTACACTACCACTAACAGAACTGGTACCAGCAGGGGGCCGGTACTGGTACCACTAACAGAACTGGTACCAGCAGGGGGCCGGTACTGGTACCACTAACTGAACTGGTACTAGCAGGGGGCCGGTACACTACCACTAACAGAACTGGTACCAGCAGGGGGCCGGTACACTACCACTAACAGAACTGGTACCAGCAGGGGGCCGGTACACTACCACTAACAGAACTGGTACCAGCAGGGGGCCATTACACTACCACTAACAGAACTGGTACCAGCAGGGGGCCGGTACACTACCACTAACAGAACTGGTACCAGCAGGGGGCCGGTACACTACCACTAACAGAACTGGTACCAGCAGGGGGCCATTACACTACCACTAACAGAACTGGTACCAGCAGGGGGCCGGTACACTACCACTAACAGAACTGGTACCAGCAGGGGGCCGGTACTGGTACCACTAACAGAACTGGTACCAGCAGGGGGCCGGTACTGGTACCACTAACAGAACTGGTACTAGCAGGGGGCCGGTACACTACCACTAACAGAACTGGAACCAGCAGGGGGCCGGTACACTACCACTAACAGAACTGGTACCACTAACAGAACTGGAACCAGCAGGGGGCCGGTACACTACCACTAACAGAACTGGTACCAGCAGGGGGCCGGTACACTACCACTAACAGAACTGGTACCACTAACAGAACTGGAACCAGCAGGGGGCCGGTACTGGTACCACTAACAGAACTGGTACTAGCAGGGGGCCGGTACACTTCCACTAACAGAACTGGAACCAGCAGGGGGCCGGTACACTACCACTAACAGAACTGGTACCAGCAGGGGGCCGGTACACTACCACTAACAGAACTGGTACCACTAACAGAACTGGAACCAGCAGGGGGCCGGTACACTACCACTAACAGAACTGGTACCAGCAGGGGGCCGGTACTGGTACCACTAACAGAACTGGTACCAGCAGGGGGCCGGTACACTACCACTAACAGAACTGGTACGAGCAGGGGGCCGGTACTGGTACCACTAACAGAACTGGTACCAGCAGGGGGCCGGTACACTAACACTAACAGAACTGGTACCAGCAGGGGGCCGGTACACTACCACTAACAGAACTGGTACCAGCAGGGGGCCGGTACACTACCACTAACAGAGCTGGTACCAGCAGGGGGCCGGTACACTACCACTAACACAACTGGTACCAGCACGGGGCCGGTACTGGTACCACTAACAGAACTGGTACCAGCAGGGGGCCGGTACTGGTACCACTAACAGAACTGGTACCAGCAGGGGGCCGGTACACTACCACTAACAGAACTGGAACCAGCAGGGGGCCGGTACACTACCACTAACAAAACTGGTACCAGCAGGGGGCCGGTACACTACCACTAACAGAACTGGTACCAGCAGGGGGCCGGTACACTACCACTAACAGAACTGGTACCAGCAGGGGGCCGGTACACTACCACTAACAGAACTGGAACCAGCAGGGGGCCGGTACTGGTACCACTAACAGAACTGGAACCAGCAGGGGGCCGGTACACTACCACTAACAGAACTGGTACCAGCAGGGGGCCGGTACACTACCACTAACAGAACTGGTACCAGCAGGGGGCCGGTACACTACCACTAACAGAACTGGTACCAGCAGGGGGCCGGTACACTACCACTAACAGAACTGGTACCAGCAGGGGGCCGGTACACTACCACTAACAGAACTGGTACCAGCAGGGGGCCGGTACACTACCACTAACAGAACTGGTACCAGCAGGGGGCCGGTACACTACCACTAACAGAACTGGTACCAGCAGGGGGCCGGTACTGGTACCACTAACAGAACTGGTACCAGCAGGGGGCCGGTACACTACCACTAACAGAACTGGTACCAGCAGGGGGCCGGTACACTACCACTAACAGAACTGGTACCAGCAGGGGGCCGGTACTGGTACCACTAACAGAACTGGTACCAGCAGGGGGCCGGTACACTACCACTAACAGAACTGGTACCAGCACCTTCGTACCTGCGGGTCGGTCTCTGCCGGGTCGGTCCCGGTCCGTCTCTGCTTCTCAAAGCTGCAGATCTTTTCTTCACTCATGCGGTCGGTGTCAGCGATGATGTAGGTTCTAGGAGAGTAGACAGTGGACATGGAACCCAGCAGACGCAGAATCTCCGTGGTGTGGCCTCCTGGAACGGACCAGAGAAAAATTATTATAATATATTATTATTATTATTGAAACAAACAAACAAACAAACAAACATTATATTGGAAACAAAATACCATAAAACCAAGTAAAACTAACACAAAAACGTTTCTGGACTAAACTGGTTCAGAACAAGCTTAGAGAACAGGAAGTAGTTTGTACCAACAGGTAACAGAATCTCATGTGGAGTTCTCAGGAGTTCTCAGGAGTTCTCCAGGGTTCCATCCTGGGACTGTTTAACATCTTCATGATCTCTGGACCAGATTATAGACGAATCCAGCGAAACCCGGAAGTCGAGTGGCCGCCATTACTGCGGTGGCGGCTCCGCTCCTCCGCTCCAGCCCATAGACATATACGTATATAGATCCATGCTCCGCTCCCATGGATCTATTACTCCGCTCCCTGCCAGGCTCTCTTAATGTATTTGTATCATCGGAACACTCCTGTCCCGTCACGTGCATTTGTTTTGATAGTGAATGAAGACGGGACGGACTGTCAAAACCACTTTTCTGTTTCACCAAGTGAACAGACGGAACGCAAAAAAAGATGTTAAACTGCTGGAAAGGAACTGGAATTTACTGGGATACCTTAAACAAGGAAGCCAGGGAGCGGTATATGGAGAAAATAATGATTATTAACGGTCTGGATCCATATGAAATCACTACTAAAGAATGGAGCTCCGATGAGGATTTACTGCCGCAGTTCTGCAGAACCACCGTCTTACTACCTTGTTTAGTGTTTGGCAGCTGCTTTGGTAAATGTTTGACTCGCCATGTGTTTCAATAAATTAGTATAATAGTACAACATACAGTACATGTTTTGTATCCCTCTTACTTCTCTTTTCTTTTTTTTTGACTGCTATATTATGTGGAAGAGGCTCCATGAGCAATATTTTTCTTTTCCTCGTGAGATTATTTTTTTCTTCTGCAGCTACAAATAGAGTTAATATTTTTTCCTCAACAAACTAGTTTTATCTGCAGATTGGGGTTATGTATGTATGTATTCTGTATCATCCGGAGCTGAGATAGTTCTGCCCTTCAATTAGAGACCTGTAATTGCGTTTTTTTTCGTCATCGGACGCCAGGCGATCAATAAAATATTCTTGGATACCTAAAATAAAACAAAACATAAACAGGTAATATTTAATTGTGCAGACATGCCTCGTAAGGAGAGGAGGTGGAGAGAGCTATATTACAGTGTTTAATCATACACTCCCTTATCTCCCTATTCCTCTATTCTTTCCTGCTTATCGCTCAAACAAATCATTATTTATAAATTAACATCAGCATTAATTTAAGATACCTTCATTATTTATGGAAGGCCACTGTCTAACATCATCAATCCAGCTATAATGATGCTGTAGAGCGTCAGGTTACAATAACAGCGCTGCGGTGGCAGATTGACACCTGCCACCGCAGCAATGGCGCCGCCGCAAGATGGCGGCGCACACAAACCGGTCGCCGGATTCGTGTATAGAGAACATAAACTACCAGTTATGCAGACGACCAGTGTTGGGACTAACGCGTTATTTAGTAACGCGTTACAGTAACGCTGTTGGTTTTGCGGTAACTAATACTGTAACGCATTACTTTTTAAATTCAGTAACGCAGTTACCAAACGGTGCGTTACTCCGTTATTTCTGGTGAGAGTGAAGCTTTTTTTCCCCGGAGACCGGAGGAAATGTAGTGTTTATTCAGAAACATGACGGTCATGAGCCAAGAGAAGGAGAGTTTCCAACATGGAGATATTGTCATTACAGTAATCCCTGGTTTTTTGCAGGGGTTATGTTTCTAAAAAGAACCCGTGGTAAGTCAAATTCTTTTTACAATTATTATAGAAGGTTCAGATTGCAGAGATCAGTCACCGCCTCACACGTATTTAACTCTTCTGCGCCGCTGCATCCCGACTCTGTAGCGTCTTTTTCTCCTAAAGCCTCTAAAGGTGCAGGAGGGTTTTTACCAGAGAAGAAAATAGTTATAGGTCGTTGTTGTTGCTCTTTTTTCTTCTTATAAAGCGACACCATGGATTATATCTGAGACTGTAATGAACGATTCATCAAAGGTTCTTGAGCTGCTGCTGAAGCTCATTGGTCGTTCTCAGCTTGTTGCTAAGCAACCAACGTTATTGATACAGGAAGTGAAGAATCGGGGAGACTGTTTAGCCAATCAGAATGCAGAACACGAGGCACAATGTAAATCCATACAGAACCTGCTGGAATGAAGCTAGAGGGGATTAATGGAGCATTTAAAATAATGTTTTTATTTAAAGTAACTAAAAAGTTACTTTTCATAGTAACGCATTACTTTTTGGTCTAAGTAACTGAGTTACTTTTTAATGAAGTAACTAGTAGCGGTAACTAGTTAGTATTTTTCAGTAACTAGCACACTAACACTGGTGCAGACGCAGGTTTATATTAGAGTCACCAGGAGACTGAGGCCTGTACAGGCTCTTGGTATTAACTACCGTAGCTATGCAGACGACATGCAGGTTTATATTAGAGTCACCAGAGACTGAGGTACAGGCTCTTGGTATTAACTACCGTAGCTAAAAGACGACATGCAGGTTTATATTAGAGTCACCAGGAGACTGAGGCCTGTACAGGCTCCTGGTGTTAACTACCGTAGCTATGCAGACGACATGCAGGTTTATATTAGAGTCACCAGGAGACTGAGGCCTGTACAGGCTCTTGGTATTAACTACCGTAGCTATGCAGACGACATGCAGGTTTATATTAGAGTCACCAGAGACTGAGGCCTGTACAGGCTCTTGGTGTTAACTACCGTAGCTATGCAGACGACATGCAGGTTTATATTAGATTCACCAGGAGACTGAGGCCTGTACAGGCTCTTGGTGTTAACTACCGTAGCTATGCAGACGACATGCAGGTTTATATTAGATTCACCAGAGACTGAGGCCTGTACAGGCTCTTGGTATTAACTACCGTAGCTATGCAGACGACATGCAGGTTTATATTAGAGTCACCAGGAGACTGAGGCCTGTACAGGCTCTAGGTATTAACTACCGTAGCTATGCAGACGACATGCAGGTTTATATTAGAGTCACCAGAGACTGAGGCCTGTACAGGCTCTTGGTATTAACTACCGTAGCTATGCAGACGACATGCAGGTTTATGTTAGAGTCACCAGAGACTGAGGCCTGTACAGGCTCTTGGTATTAACTACCGTAGCTATGCAGACGACATGCAGGTTTATATTAGAGTCACCAGAGACTGAGGCCTGTACAGGCTCTTGGTATTAACTACCGTAGCTATGCAGACGACATGCAGGTTTATATTAGAGTCACCAGGAGACTGAGGCCTGTACAGGCTCTTGGTATTAACTACCGTAGCTATGCAGACGACATGCAGGTTTATATTAGAGTCACCAGGAGACTGAGGCCTGTACAGGCTCTTGGTATAAACTACCGTAGCTATGCAGACGACATGCAGGTTTATATTAGAGTCACCAGAGACTGAGGCCTGTACAGGCTCTTGGTATTAACTACCGTAGCTATGCAGACGACATGCAGGTTTATATTAGAGTCACCAGAGACTGAGGCCTGTACAGGCTCTTGGTATTAACTACCGTAGCTATGCAGACGACATGCAGGTTTATATTAGAGTCACCAGAGACTGAGGTCTGTACAGGCTCTTGGTATTAACTACCGTAGCTAAAAGACGACATGCAGGTTTATATTAGAGTCACCAGAGACTGAGGCCTGTACAGGCTCTTGGTATTAACTACCGTAGCTATGCAGACGACATGCAGGTTTATATTAGAGTCACCAGAGACTGAGGCCTGTACAGGCTCTTGGTGTTAACTACCGTAGCTATGCAGACGACATGCAGGTTTATATTAGAGTCACCAGGAGACTGAGGCCTGTACAGGCTCTTGGTATTAACTACCGTAGCTATGCAGACGACATGCAGGTTTATATTAGAGTCACCAGGAGACTGAGGCCTGTACAGGCTCTTGGTATTAACTACCGTAGCTAAAAGACGACATGCAGGTTTATATTAGAGTCACCAGAGACTGAGGCCTGTACAGGCTCTTGGTATTAACTACCGTAGCTATGCAGACGACATGCAGGTTTATATTAGAGTCACCAGGAGACTGAGGTACAGGCTCTAGGTATTAACTACCGTAGCTATGCAGACGACATGCAGGTTTATATTAGAGTCACCAGGAGACTGAGGCCTGTACAGGCTCTTGGTATTAACTACCGTAGCTATGCAGACGACATGCAGGTTTATATTAGAGTCACCAGGAGACTGAGGCCTGTACAGGCTCTTGGTATTAACTACCGTAGCTATGCAGACGACATGCAGGTTTATATTAGAGTCACCAGAGACTGAGGTACAGGCTCTTGGTATTAACTACCGTAGCTAAAAGACGACACACAAATATACATGAGTCATGTATGTATATATAGTAGTGATGCACCGAAATGACAATTTGTGGCCGAAACCGAAACTGAAAATAATAATAAACACTTGGCCGAATACGGAACATGGTTCTTCTGCAGTTTCTCATTTATTTTGCCAATTTTTTCACCATTGCATAAATCAAATAAATTTGATTTAGGCTTTTCAAAGAAAAACATATTTTACAAAATTACAAGGTAGAAAATATTTATTGAACATAAAAAACTGAACATGTTTTAATTTCCAGCATTATGTTGTTTTGGTTCCACCTCCTGGTGAATGTTGGTAAAATTCTTATGTGGTTACTTTTTGGTTGGCCAACGATTTATGTTTGTGGTGCAACAGTTACGGAGTGGCCAGTCTATTTCCTTATTTTACAACGTTATTAATTGTTCGGTTTTTTCCCACTTATTCCACCGAACAAGGAAGTGTTTTTTTGACATTTTCGGCCGAACAATTTCAGTTACCGAACAATCGGTGCATCACTAGTGTATGTGTATATATATATATATATATATATATATATATATATATATAATATTACAATATTCTGGGAATCTTAATCTTTAGCTGTAAACCATAATCAGCAATATTAAAATAATAAAAGGCTTGCAATATTTCAGTTGATTTGTAATGAATCCAGAATGGATGACAGTTTTGTTTTTGTAATTGCATTACAGAAAATAAAGAACTTTATCACAATATTCTAATTTTCTGAGACAGTCCTCTGTGTGTGTGTTTTTATATATATATATATATATATATATATATATATATATATATATATATATATAACACAATGTCACTAGGAGACTCTACATCAGTGTTTCTCCACCCTGGTCCTGGTCCCCACTGTCCTGCAGGTTTTAGATGTTTCCCTTCATCATCATCACACCTGATTCTAATTAATGATCCTCATTAACGTGTTATCCAGGTCTGTTAATGACACAGGTACTTTATCAGGGTGTGATGAAGCAGGAAACATCTGAAACTGGATCATATTTTAACCTGTTCTGTTTTATTTATTCATGTCGGTTTAAATCGTGACGTGTGTGACCATAGACATATATAGACATATATACATGTCTATATATGTCTATGTCTGTGTGTTTCCACCGCCACCGTGACGTGTATCATCGTTACCTGATCCCGCCACCACCAGAACCGACACCTTTCCCTTTCCTGGTCCATGTCGGAGGTTCGGTCTGGTCCTGAGGACGATCCAGACCCGAACCAGGACCAGCAGAACCAGTAGAACCAGTATTAATCCCAGTAAACCCAGCAGACCCGGAAAACCTGCTGTAAACAGAGGCAGCATGACGGATCCTGGACGGACGGAGGCCGCGGAGGGACACACGGACCCAGCTGCGCGTTTCTGCTGCTTCTTCTTCTCTGGTTTACTGGCGGACCGCAACCAACTTTAATGTGACACCGCCCCCTGCTGGTCCAGGACTGGTACTACATCAGGTTACAGTCTAGACCAGGGGTCTCAAAAGGTCTCAAGCCGCGATCCTGGAGCCGCCCTAGTGGCTCCTGGAGCTCTTACAAAAATGTTTGACCTTTTTTTCCTTTTTCACTCCTTTTTTTTTTCCTTTTTTTCTTTTTTTCTCCTTTTTTCTGCTTTTTGCTTTTTTTCTTCTTTTTTCCTTTTTTTTCTTTTTTTCTTCCTTTTTCCTTTCCTTTTTAATCTCGATATTTCGAGTTTTTTTCTCAAAATTTTGACTTTTTTTCTCAACATGTTGACTTTTTTCTCGACATTTCGACTTTTTTTTCTACATTACTCGACATTTCGACTTATATAAAAACATGCAGCATGTGTTTGTCTTCATTCTAATTTTGACTTTTCATTTTTTGCGGCTCCAGTCATATTTTTTTTTGTGTTTTTGTGACTCCTGGAGCTTTTTAGAAAAGGTTTAACCTTTTTTTTTCTTCTCTTTTTTCCTTGTTTTTTTTTTCTTTTTTCTTTTTTTGTTCCTTTTTCTTTCCTTTTTAATCTCGACATTTCGATTTGTTTTTCTTGAGATTTCAACTTTTTTCTCGAGATTGTACTTCAACATTAATATCGACATTCTGACTTTTTTATATATCCTTTATTTAACCAGGTAAAAACTTTTTTCTAGACATTTCAACTTTTTCCTCTACTTTTCGACTTTTTTCTGGAAGTGCATAATGAATAAATAAATCTCCCCCCAGTTCTAACTAATATAGAAACATGCAGCATGTGTTTCTTCATTCTAATTCTGATACAAGACTTTTCATTTTTTGCGGCTCCAGAAATATTCGTTTTTTGTGTTTTTGGTCCAATATGGATCTAAAACATGTTGGGTTGCCGACCGCTGATCTAACTCAAAGGAAAATAATAGGGGAAGAAAAGAAAGAAAACAACAAAAAAAAAAGTAAATAAATGAGCAAATAAATAAATAAAATAAGATAATCACATCTATATTCCATTGTCTAGCCCTGTCTCTTTAAGGAAGACAAGGAGTGTCCTGAAATAATACCTCATTTTCTCACGGGCCACGGTTTTAATTCTGAATTAATAATTCAGAATTAAACTATTTTCCTTGGAGTTTACATGGAAATAGTAATTCTGAATTGAGGTTTCCATGGAAACACGTTTGATGGTCTTTCTCCAATTCCTCTCCAGGTCTGGGGGTTGAAGGTTCTGATTGGATAGGGGGGGGACCGGAAGTTAAACTACCGGAAGAAAAACAAGAAAAAAGTCTAAATGTTGAGAAAAAAAGTCGAAATGTCGAGAAAAAAGTCGAAATGTTGAGAAAAAAAGTCGAAATGTCGAGGAAAATAAGTCGAAATGTCGAGAAAAAAGTCAAAATTTCGTGAATAAAGTTTTAATGGCCACAGTTACATGATGTTTTTTAATTCGGAATTAATGATTTGGAATTAATAATTCAGAATTAAACTATTTTCCTTGGAGTTTACATGGAAATAGTAATTATATATATATATATATATATATATATATATATATATATATATATATATATATAGCCTTTATGTAATCTATGGGACCACAGACCGACAGAAAGACCGGAATTAATTTAAAGCGGAATGAGTGGATAATTTTTTTTTTCTTTTTTTAAATTTATTTACTTTCTTTTTTATTAATTTTATTTTGTTTATTTTTATTTTATTTATTTATTTAAATTTTTTTGAATGAGTTTATACATGATCGCAGAATTATTCTATTTGAATTTAAAACGGGCATAAACCAGCCACTTACTTCAGAATTAAGTTTAATTCAGAATGACCATTTTCATTCAGGTGTTTACATGGTCATTTTTACTCATTTTAAATCGGATTTAATTTTAATTCTGAATTAAAGAGGAATTAAACTTCCCATGTATATCCCCTGTGATATAATGAGCGTAAACCACGGCCTGAACTGATATATTGCTTACATATTAATATTTAATTTATATTCTATATATTAAACTCTCCCACTCTGTTAAAACGTCCTGTTCATCTTCATATTTTCGTTTGGCCGTGCACTGCCATTTTGAGAGAGATGATTGACAGGTGGGCGTGGCCCAGCGGCCCGTTGGCTCCACCCACTTACCACCATGACGTCACAGGGGGCGTGGCCAGTTCTTCTGTCTCCTGGAACCTGGAAAACCTGGAAAACCTGGAAAAGACGTTTTTCTCGTCCCGAATAAAGGAGTCTGGAAACGTTGAGCTCAGGAATGTTTTAATATCGTTTAACATCCGAACGGAGAGTTGAAAAGAGCAACATTTTAATGCACTTACAGAGAAAAGAGTTAAGTTAGTGGAGCAGATCTGAGACGGAACAGACGGCAGGAACTTCCTGTAGCTCCTACACCGTAATAATTTACTGGAAATGGAATAAAAACTTCACCAATAATGTAATAAAATATCCTGACTGATAACATTTTTACAGATAATGTAATACCGTATGGAGGATTTTTTGTGCCAAAAGTGAAACAGATCAAATGCAGTTTTACATTTCATGATTCACACGCAACACGAAATCATTAATTAAATGTGTCATAATTAATTAAATGTTGAAATAATAAATATATATTTTTACTTAAAATGAATTGTATTTTAATTAATTAATGACATATTTCATTTTAATTTTAATTAATTAATGACACATTTAATTAATTAATGATATCTTTCATTCCCAATTTAATTAATTAATGATGTATTTATTTATTTATTTAATTTTGGCACAAAAAATCCTCCATAATATCGTACTACGTTATTGGGAATTTATTACATTTTTAGGTATTTTTCTTCTTCCAAAACTGATAATTTAATACTCTAAGAATTTTATATACGCTGGATTTGAAACACCAGAATGAATATTGGGTTAAATTACAGACTTTGAGTTCCATGTAATAAATTCCCAATAATGTAATAATTAATGTAATAATGAAATAATAATACATTATTGGGTTTTATTACATTTTCAGTAAATTATGACATTATAGGAGCTACATAGTAGCAGGTTAGCATTCATGCGTCAACGGGACTCAAATGGCACTTTATTAAATAAAAACTAGAGAAAGTTGGTTCCAGTTCCAGATCCAGATCCAGATCCAGGACCAGATCCAGGACCAGAACCAGATCCAGATCCAAGACCAGGACCAGATCCAGATCCAGGACCTGGACCAGATCCAGATCCAAGACCAGATCCAGGACCAGATCCAGGACCAGACCCAGGACCAGATCCAGATCCAAGACCAGATCCAGAACCAGGACCAGATCCAGGACCAGGACCAGATCCAGGACCAGATCCAGGACCAGGTCCAGATCCAGGACCAGGACCAGATCCAGATCCGGGACCAGATCCAAGACCAGATCCAGGACCAGGTCCAGATCCAGGACCAGGACCAGATCCGGGACCTGGGTTGGAAATGGATAATACTTTCTTAATGTTATTGTTTTATTCTCGTTAGGAAACTGAAACTAGACCACCGGTCCCCAAAGACCCCATCAGGATCAGGATCAGGATCTGGACCAGGATCTGGTTCCTTAGGAAGGCAAAGGTCCAACAAGGTCGGTTCCAAACCTGGTCCAGGATCAGAGGCCAGAACCAGAACCTCGGATCAGACTCCAGGGAGCCGGAGATCCAGGACCGGAACCAGGAACCATCAAAGGAGACCACCTATCTGGTTCAGAGGAACATCTGGTTCAGGAACATCTGGTTCAGGAACATCTGGTTTCAGGAACTTGCTCGTAGGAAAGATGAGAGGAATCGATAAAAAGGGAATATTCAGGCACGAGCAGAGAAGCCCCGCCCCCAGTCCTCCAGGCCACGCCCCCAGTCCTCCAAGCCCCGCCCCCAGCTTTCCAGTCCTCCAGGCCCCGCCCCCGGTCATCCAGGCCACGCCCCCAGGTTTCCAGTCCTCCAGGCCCCGCCCCAATCCCCCAGGCCCCGCCCCCAGGTTTCCAGTCCTCCAGGCCCCGCCCCCAGGCCCATCACTTCCTGAAGAGGTGTGACATCACTTCCTGAAGAGGTGTGTCATCACTTCCTGAAGAGGTGTGTCATCACTTCCTGAAGAGGTGTGACATCACTTCCTGAAGAGGTGTGACATCACTTCCTGAAGAGGTGTGTCCAGAAGGGCGTCTTCCTCTTGGGCTCGGCCAGCAGGAACAGCTGCTGCTGGTTCAGGGAGGGGTGGAGCTTCTGCCGCAGCAGGAAGTCGCAGTAGGGCCGGGTCACCGCTGGGTAGGAAATGACACGTTAGTGCCTGGCTCATGGGTCAGGGGTCATGACCCCTAACCCTAACCCTCCCCAGACTCACCTTTGGGTTTCCCGGCCGGGTGGCTCTTGCAGGCGTTCAGCAGGGCCTGCTGCTTCTGCAGCTCCGTCAGGGAGAAGCCTGGAACACAAAGCAACAACATCATCACAAGACTTGCATGTGGGGGTGTGGAGGTGGGGGGGGTTGGGGGATCCCGGCACATCTAAGTGATCGCCGCGGCTTTGTGGCGCTCGAAACCCGGAGACTGCATTGGGGGGGCTGATAAGAGGGGGGGCGGGAAGGCGTTTAGAATGAGGGAGGTGGTTATCAGTAAGTGTGTGTAGCGATGAGTCCGTGAACTTCACTCAGAGCTGCTCTCAGCCAATGTCCTTGATGTTATCAGACGGCTCGGTCAGTTCTGAAACAGGTCCACAGATGTTCCTGAGAGGGGAGGGTTAGTGGGGGCAGAGCCATCTTGTTTACATTCCACCAGGGAGATTGTGACTTTACATTCCACCAGGGAGATTGTGACTTTACATTCCACCAGGGAGATTGTGACTCTACATTCCACCAGAGAGATTGTGACTTTACATTCCACCAGAGAGATTGTGACTTTACATTCCACCAGAGAGATTGTGACTTTACATTCCACCAGAGAGATTGTGACTTTACATTCCACCAGGGAGATTGTGACTTTACATTCCACCAGAGAGATTGTGACTTTACATTCCACCAGGGAGATTGTGACTCTACATTCCACCAGCGAGATTGTGACTTTACATTCCACCAGGGAGATTGCGACTAGGGCTGGGCGGTATGGACTAAAAAATGTATCACGATAATTTCTGGCATTTATCCTGATAACGATAAAAATGACGATAAAAAAATACCAATTCAACTCCATCTTTTTAACTATAAATCTATCTCGCTGTCAGATCCGCCATGTTTGTTACACAAAAACCTCATCAACCGGAATTTATCTTTCTTTCTTTCTTTCTTTCTTTCTTTCTTTCTTTCTTTCTTTCTTTCTTTCTTTCTTTCTTTCTTTCTTTCTTTCTTTCTTTCTTTCTTTCTTTCTTTCTTTCTTTCTTTCTTTCTTTCTTTCTTTCTTTCTTCCTTCCTTCCTTCACGTACGTTGTGCGTGGATTTAACACAGAACCATAAATCAGTTTTAGACAAAAATGTCATCAACGGGAATTTATCGTTTTTACCGCGAGATACAAATTCTTACCGTGGGGAATTTTTTTTGACGGTTTATCGTGAACGGTAAAATATCAAACATTCCTAATTGTGACCAGAGTGATCAGCCAAACCGCCCTGTCAAGGTCAGATTATAGAATCAACAATTACATTGAAAACAGACAGACTCAGTAATTTTCCGTCTGCCTTCAGTCTCTGGTTCATCAATGGCGACTCCAATCAGACGAATTTCTGATCAATTCCCGCCAAGCCGAGCTTCCAACTTCTCCAAGGTCTTCTCCATCTTGCCAATGAGCTCAAAGACGCCGCCAGCCTGAGATTCTGTTCAAGAATCACATCCAGCTTACGGCTTTGCTCCCCCAGCGTTAAAGTCTGAGCGTTGATCACCTTGCTTGATCCTTCAGCCACGTCCGGCAGCTCTGAAAGAGCCAGAACAGCTGTCGACGACTTACGCGTTTGTCGGTAGACCAGGAATCCCCCTCCTCCGATCAGGAGAAATCCTGCTATCATAAATCCAATTATGAAGCATCTTCAACGTCCTCGACAGACAGAATCACCAAACACAACGGTTTCCAATGTTTCCAGGAATCCATTCAGGAGGGCTCCCTTACCCCCTGACTTCTGATTGTGCTGAGAGACCAGTTAATCAATTCCATGATTGTAGAGTTTGGGAGGAGTGAAAAGAAGAGACTCTGAATTACTCTGATTTTGGTTCTGACATCTGGCGCCTGAATTCGTTAGATTCCTTGGGTCCGTTCATTTTTCTTTGCAGAAATGGTAAAACCAAAACCTCCTTGGAACCAGGACCTCCAGGTGTCTCACAGGGCGGTTTGGCCGATCGCGCTGGTCACAATCTCTCTGGTGGAATGTAAACTAGGTGACTCTGCCCCCACTAGCCCTCCCCTCTCAGGAACACCTGTGGACCTGTTTCAGAACTGACCGAGCCGTCTGATAACATCAAGGACATTGGCTGAGAGCAGCTCTGAGCGAAGTTCATGGACTCATCGCTTCACAGACAGACACTTACTGATAAACAGACACACTTCCCTCAATTCAACGCCTTCCTCGTCTCACCTGTCTCCCGGTCCTGCCGGACCTTCTCACCTGTCTCCAGATATCTCACCTGTCTCCCGGTCCTGTCGGACCTGCCTCCGTTCATCGTTGAAGGCCCGGATCCAGCGCTGCTTCTGCTCCGGTTTCTTGGTGCAGAGCAGGAAGTCGTCGTTGTTGAGGGAGCGGAGCTTCAGGCCGTTCTTCACCGAGATGTTGAAGTCCTTCTCCCTGCCGTCCTCCAGGTCCAGAACCTCCACCTGGTCCATGTCCACCCGGCCCTTGTAGTACAGCATGTCCCTCCGCAGGAGGTCCTGGAAACGGAGAAATATTAATGACCTTTAATAGGGCTGGGTGATATGGACCAAAAGTCATATCTGGATATTTTCTAGCTGAATGTTGATACTCGATATCCATATTTATTCTGTGCCATAATTGGGGTTTCCCCCAAAGCATTATAGCATAGCATCTCTGTTAGCATCTCTATTAGCATCTCTGTTAGCATCTCTGTTAGCATCTCTGTTAGCTTCTCTGTTAGCTTCTCTGTTAGCATCTATGTTAGCATCTCTGTTAGCATCTCTGTTAGCATCTCTGTTAGCATCTCTGTTAGCTTCTCTGTTAGCATCTCCGTTAGCTTCTCTGTTAGCATCTCTGTTAGCATCACTGTTAGAATCTCTGTTAGCATATATGTTAGCTTCTCTGTTAGCATCTATGTTAGCGTCTCTTTTAGCTTCTCTGTTAGCATCTCTGTTAGCATCTCTGTTAGCATCTCTGTTAGCTTCATTTCTTAAAAAAAAAGTCAGTTTTAATACAAACCTCGTGCCAAATGTCACACAGGTTCCTCTATTAACAGAGGTCTGCACAATATCAAAATGTATAAAACACATGAAATAAAAATAAACTGCCTGCATATATAGAATAAAATGCTTCTTGAATAAAATAAAACAAATATCCCTTTCCTGCATAACAATTAAATTAAAATACACTGTAATTAATACAATGTAGACAGTAACAGGCAGACTTTTCCACTGAGGTTGACAGTTGTGCAAATAACAAAACATTTGTGACAATCTCAAATAAAACATTCAAGTCAATTTGTCACAAAATAAGCTATATCAAAATCATAAAAAAAAATCTATTTTTTTTTATGATTTTTTTTTTTGATCGATATAAACGATACTGTCTCGTAAACATGGACGACGGTTCTGGAGACCAGTGTTGTTTTCGTCAATTTTTTTCATGACGATAACGAGATAACGAGCTTAACGTGGCTCTTTGATGAATAAAACATGACGAGTTTTCGTGTTTGAGTTTTCGTTTGACGAGACAAAAATGTTAGTAGTTAATTTCAAGATAAAAGTCGAAATTTCGAGATTAATGTTGAAGCACAATTTCAAAAATAAAGTCGAAATTTAAACTTTTTTCTCGAAATTCGACTTTTTTCTCAACATTTTCGACCTTTTTCTTGAAATTGTAATTCAATAGTTATATGTGAAGCTTTATCATACTAGAGTCTGATATCTTTAGTCTAAAACAGAATAGACCTTTATTATTGTAAATATTGGTGAAAATACTTTCTTTTATATCTTTTCGCTTTTTAACTAAAACTGTCTAAAACCTTTTTGAGTTTTCATCGACTAAACTATCACATATAGAAATGACTAAATTGTGACTAAAACTAATAAGCATTTTCGTCTAAGACTAAATCTAAAATGGTTGCCAGATGCCAAAATATTGTATTCCGTTAGAAAGAAAACTAGAGACTTTGACCTTATTTGGGGACTTTTTAATGGACTAATGATCTAAATCTTCGACTATATTAATGAATGTGTTTACACAGGACTTGATTATTTAATGTATTATTCTTTTTTGTTCTAGTATTGATAGACATATGTTAAATGATTTTGAATGATGTAATCTATTGACCATATGAGGGAGGGAAGGGGAGACGGTGTGCTGTGGTTTTTTTATTTTTATTTACTTTTATTTTGTATTATTATTATTATTGTCATTATTATTATTATTTATTTTGGTTTAATTAATGTTATGAAAAGTTAAAAAAAGGGGGGAAAATATTGATAATTATATTGTTATTGTAAATCTTATTTCTTTTTTTTAATGCCCTCAAAAAAGACATCTATACAAAAAAAATAAAGTGTCTGCCAGAACCAACACTGCTGGGCAGGGACTGAGTTACTGACGCTGACATCACAGCAGGAAATGACATCACAGCAGGAAATGACATCACAGCAGGAAATGACATCCCAGCAGGAAATGACATCTGCCCAGACTCAGGTTTTAGCTACAGACTCTTCTCGTACCTTCTTGCAGTAAACCATCTGATGGTCGAACAGGAAGAACATCCTCTGCTGACTCTTGGACTGATGGAGGGACAACT
This sequence comes from Cololabis saira, assembly GCF_033807715.1. Lineage (NCBI taxonomy): Eukaryota > Metazoa > Chordata > Actinopteri > Beloniformes > Belonidae > Cololabis > Cololabis saira. Next base: position 37,094,602 of record NC_084608.1, read on the forward strand.
TGGTCAACTCTCCTGAAAAGATGAGTTCAGAGCTTCTGCTGAGGACGTCTTCCCCCTGGAACCATAATTAAACCGGTCATTAGCAGCTCCTGGAACCTGAACCGCAGTGAGAGAAGAGTCGCCGAACCTCCCAGTCCTCGATGGAGCTCTGCCACTGGGCGATCTTATCGATGTTCTCCAGCCGTCTCTTCCTCTCGTTGATCAGCCGCGCTACGTTCTTCATGGCGTTTAAGGCCGCTTCCACGTCTTTATAATCCCTGAAGAAGAGAGGAAGAGACAACGCAGGAGAATATGATGAAGCAGAGAATATAATTTAATTATATACAATGTTACATTTCAGACCTCGGCACACCGACCCTCAACATGCAGGAGTGGACAGGTTCCTCTACCTGAGGAGGTTGGAATATTTGTCCATGAGGTTCGACCTGTGTCTAGGGTTGGTTGTTGGTCTAGGAGGAGGTCGTAATTTTGACTTTTTTCTCAAAATTTTGACTTTTTTCTAGAAATTTTGACTTTTTTCCTCGAAATTTTGAATTTTTTCCTCGAAATTTTGACTTTTTTCTCGACATTTTGACACTTTTCCTCGAAATTTTGACTTTTTTCTTGAAATTTTGACTTTTTTCGCGACATTTGGACTTTTTTCTCGAAATTTTGCCTTTTTTCTCGACATTTTGCATTTTTCCTCCAAATTTTGACTTTTTTCTCGACATTTCAACTTTTTTTCTCGAAATTTCGACTTTTTTCTCGAAATTTTGACTTTTTTCTTGAAATTTTGACTTTTTTCTTGAAATTTTGACTTTTTTCTCGACATTTCGACTTTTTTCTTCGAAATTTTGACTTTTTTTCTCGAAATTTTGACTTTTTTCTCGAAATTTTGACTTTTTTCTCGAAATTTTGACTTTTTTCTCGAAATTTTGACTTTTTTCTCGAAATTTCAACTTTTTTCTAGAAATTTCGCCTTTTTTCTCCAAATTTTGACTTTTTTCTCGACATTTCGCCTTTTTCCTCCAAATTTTGACTTTTTTCTCGACATTTCAACTTTTTTTCTCAAAATTTTGACTTTTTTCTCGAAATTTTGACTTTTTTCTTCGAAATTTTGACTTTTTTTCTCGAAATTTCGACTTTCCTTGAAATTTTGACTTTTTTCTCGACATTTCGCCTTTTTCCTCCAAATTTTGACTTTTTTCTCGACATTTCAACTTTTTTCATCAAATTTTGACTTTTTTCTCGACATTTCGACTTTTTTCTTCGAAATTTGGACTTTTTTTCTCGAAATTTCGACTTTCCTTGAAATTTTGACTTTTTTCTCGACATTTTGACTTTTTTCCTCTAAATTTCGACTTTTTTCTCAAAATTTTGACTTTTTTCTCGACATTTTGACTTTTTTCTCAACATTTCGCCTTTTTTCTCGAAATTTTGACTTTTTTCCTCGAAATTTTGACTTTTTTCCTCGAAATTTTGACTTTTTCCTCAAAATTTTGACTTTTTTCTCGAAATTTTGACTTTTTTCTCGAAATTTTGACTTTTTTCTCGAAATTTAGACTTTTTTTCTCGAAATTTAGACTTTTTTTCTCGAAATTTAGACTTTTTTCTCGAAATTTAGACTTTTTTCTCGACATCTCAACTCTTTTCTCGAAATTTTGACTTTTTTCTCTGAATTTTGACTTTTTTCCTCGGAATTTTGACTTTTTTCTCGGAATTTTGACTTTTTTCTCGAAATTTTGACTTTTTTCTCGAAATTTTGACTTTTTTTCCTCGAAATTTCGACTTTCCTTGAAATTTTGACTTTTTTCTCGACATTTTGACTTTTTTCCTCTAAATTTCGACTTTTTTCTCAAAATTTTGACTTTTTTCTCGACATTTTGACTTTTTTCTCAACATTTCGCCTTTTTTCTCGAAATTTTGACTTTTTTCCTCGAAATTTTGACTTTTTTCCTCGAAATTTTGACTTTTTCCTCAAAATTTTGACTTTTTTCTCGAAATTTTGACTTTTTTCTCGAAATTTTGACTTTTTTCTCGAAATTTAGACTTTTTTTCTCGAAATTTAGACTTTTTTTCTCGAAATTTAGACTTTTTTCTCGAAATTTAGACTTTTTTCTCGACATCTCAACTCTTTTCTCGAAATTTTGACTTTTTTCTCTGAATTTTGACTTTTTTCCTCGGAATTTTGACTTTTTTCTCGGAATTTTGACTTTTTTCTCGAAATTTTGACTTTTTTCTCGAAATTTTGACTTTTTTTCCTCGAAATTTTGACTTTTTTCCTCGAAATTTAGACTTTTTTCTCTACATCTCGACTTTTTTTCTCGAAATTTTGACTTTTTTTCTCGAAATTTTGACTTTTTTTCTCAAAATTTAGACTTTTTTCTCGAAATTTAGACTTTTTTCTCGACATCTCGACTTTTTTCTCGAAATTTTGACTTTTTCCTCAGAATTTTGACTTTTTTCCTCGGAATTTTGACTTTTTTTCTCGAAATTTTGACTTTTTCCTCAGAATTTTGACTTTTTTCCTCGGAATTTTGACTTTTTTTTTTCGAAATTTCGACTTTTTTTCTCGAAATTTTGACTTTTTTTTTTCGAAATTTCGACTTTTTTCCTCGAAATTTTGACTTTTTTCCTCTAAATTTTGACTTTTTTCCTCTAAATTTCGACTTTTTTCTCAAAATTTTGACTTTTTTCTCAAAATTTCGACTTTTTTCTCAAAATTTCGACTTTTTTCTCAAAGTTTTGACTTTTTTCCTTGAAATTTTGACTTTTTTCCTCGAAATTTTGACTTTTTTCCTCTAAATTTCGACTTTTTTCTCAAAATTTTGACTTTTTTCTCAAAATTTTGACTTTTTTCTCAACATTTCGACTTTTTTTCTCGAAATTTTGACTTTTTCCTCAAAATTTTGACTTTTTTCTCGAAATTTTGACTTTTTTCTCGAAATTTTGACTTTTTTTCTCGAAATTTAGACTTTTTTCTCGACATCTCGACTTTTTTCTCGAAATTTTGACTTTTTTCTCTGAATTTTGACTTTTTTCTCGAAATTTTGACTTTTTTTTTAGAAATTTCGACTTTTTTCTCAAAGTTTTGACTTTTTTCCTCGAAATTTTGACTTTTTTCCTCGAAATTTAGACTTTTTCTCGACATTTCGACTTTTTTCTCGAAATTTTGACTTTTTTCCTCGAAATTTTGACTTTTTTTCTCAAAATTTTGACTTTTCTCTCTGAATTTTGACTTTTTTCCTCGGAATTTTGACTTTCCTTGAAATTTTGACTTTTTTCTCGACATTTTGACTTTTTTCCTCGAAATTTTGACTTTTTTCTCGAAATTTTGACTTTTTTCTCAACATTTTGACTTTTTTCTCTTAAGTTTGACTTTTTTCTCGAAATTTTGACTTTTTCTCGAAATTTTGACTTTTTTCCTCGAAATTTTGACTTTTTTCCTCGAAATTTTGACTTTTTTCCTCGAAATTTTGACTTTTTTCTCGAAAGTTTGACTTTTTTCCTCGAAATTTGGACTTTTTTCCTCGAAATTGACTTTTTTCCTCGAAATCTTGACTTTTTCTCGACATTTCCACTTTTTTCTCGAAATTTTGACTTTTTTCCTCGAAATTTTGACTTTTTTCTCGAAATTTTGACTTTTTTCCGCAAAATTTTGACTTTTTTCCTCGAAATTTTGACTTTTTTCCTCGAAATTTTGACTTTTTTCTCGACATTTCGACTTTTTTTTCGACATTTCGACTTTTTTCTCGACATTTCGACTTTTTCCTCGAAATTTTGACTTTTTTCCTCGAAATTTTGACTTTTTTCTCGACATTTCGACTTTTTTCTCGACATTTGGACTTTTTTTCTCGAAATTTCGACTTTTTTCTCAAAATTTTGACTTTTTTCTCGACATTTCCACTTTTTTCTCGAAATTTTGACTTTTTTCCTCGAAATTTTGACTTTTTTCCTCAATTTTGACTTTTTTCTCAACATTTCGACTTTTTTTCTTTAAATTTCGACTTTTTTCTCAAAATTTTGACTTTTTTCTCGACATTTCGACTTTTTTTCTCGAAATTTTGACTTTTTTCTCGAAATTTTGACTTTTTTCCTCGAAATTTTGACTTTTTTCTCGAAAGTTTGACTTTTTTCCTCGAAATTTGGACTTTTTTCCTCGAAATCTTGACTTTTTCTCCACATTTCGACTTTTTTCTCGACATTTCCACTTTTTTCTCGAAATTTTGACTTTTTTCCTCGAAATTTTGACTTTTTTCCTCGAAATTTTGACTTTTTTCTCGACATTTCGACTTTTTTTTCGACATTTCGACTTTTTTCTCGACATTTCGACTTTTTCCTCGAAATTTTGACTTTTTTCCTCGAAATTTTGACTTTTTTCTCGACATTTCGACTTTTTTCTCGACATTTGGACTTTTTTTCTCGAAATTTCGACTTTTTTCTCAAAATTTTGACTTTTTTCTCGACATTTGGACTTTTTTCTCGACATTTCCACTTTTTTCTCGAAATTTTGACTTTTTTCCTCGAAATTTTGACTTTTTTCCTCAAAATTTTGACTTTTTTCTCGACATTTTGACTTTTTCCTCGAAATTTTGACTTTTTTCCGCAACATTTTGACTTTTTTCCTCGAAATTTTGACTTTTTTCCTCGAAATTTTGACTTTTTTCCTCGAAATTTTGACTTTTTTCTCGACATTTCGACTTTTTTCTCGACATTTGGACTTTTTTTCTCGAAATTTCGACTTTTTTCTCAAAATTTTGACTTTTTTCTCGACATTTCCACTTTTTTCTAGAAATTTTGACTTTTTTCCTCGAAATTTTGACTTTTTTCCTCAATTTTGACTTTTTTCTCAACATTTCGACTTTTTTCTCGAAATTTTGACTTTTTTCCTCGAAATTTCGACTTTTTTCTCGACATTTCGACTTTTTTTCTTTAAATTTCGACTTTTTTCTCAAAATTTTGACTTTTTTCTCGACATTTCGACTTTTTTTCTCGAAATTTTGACTTTTTTCTCGAAATTTTGACTTTTTTCTCGAAATTTTGACTTTTTTCCTCGAAATTTTGACTTTTTTCTCGAAAGTTTGACTTTTTTCCTCGAAATTTGGACTTTTTTCCTCGAAATTGACTTTTTTCCTCGAAATTTTGACTTTTTTCCTCGAAATTTTGACTTTTTTCTCGACATTTCGACTTTTTTCTCGACATTTGGACTTTTTTTCTCGAAATTTCGACTTTTTTCTCAAAATTTTGACTTTTTTCTCGACATTTGGACTTTTTTCTCGACATTTCCACTTTTTTCTCGAAATTTTGACTTTTTTCCTCGAAATTTTGACTTTTTTCCTCAAAATTTTGACTTTTTTCTCGACATTTTGACTTTTTTCCTCGAAATTTTGACTTTTTTCTCGAAATTTTGACTTTTTTCTCGAAATTTTGACTTTTTTCTCGACATTTTGACTTTTTTTTCGACATTTTGACTTTTTTCCTCGAAATTTTGACTTTTTTCCTCAAAATTTTGACTTTTTCCTCGAAATTTTGACTTTTTTCTCGACATTTTGACTTTTTTCTCGACATTTTGACTTTTTTCTCGACATTTTGACTTTTTTGGAGGAGGTACCTGTGTATAGGTTAGGGTTAGGGTGTCGGTACTTGGTCTCACCTGTGTTGGGGGTTGGTGTACTTCTCTACGAGGTCGTACCTGTGTCTAGGTTAGGGTTAGGGTGTCGGTTGTCGGTCGTACCTGTGTTGGGGGTTGGTGTATTTGTCTAGGACTGGGTTGTACCTGTACCTGGTTGGTTTTTGGTCGTACCCACCTGTGTTGGGGGTTGGTGTATTTGTCTAGGACTGGGTTGTACCTGTACCTGGTTGGTTTTTGGTCGTACCCACCTGTGTTGGGGGTTGGTGTATTTGTCTAGGACTGGGTTGTACCTGTGTCTAGGTTAGGGTTAGGGTTAGGGTGTCGGTTCTCGGTCGTACCTGTGTTGGGGGTTGGTGTACTTGTCTATGGGGTTGTACCTGTACCTGGTTGGTTCTTGGTGGTTCCTACCTGTGTTGGGGCTTGGTGTATTTCTCTACGAGGTCGTACCTGTGTCTAGGTTAGGGTTAGGGTGTCGGTTGTCGGCCATACCTACCTATGTTGGGGGTTGGTGTACTTGAGCAGCTCGGCCAGCTGCAGCGGATACTTGCAGATCTTCTGGACGGGGGTGAGCAGGAATCCGTCCAGAGAGATGTCGATCATCCTCTGCAGCAGCCGGCACGCCTCGAAGAAGAACACGTACTTGTTGACCTTCATGAGCTTGGAGAGCTGCACGCAGGCGTTGGGGTGGTTGTTGCAGTACTCCGAGTAGATCTGGAAGTCCGTTTGCTGCACACCAACCACAGAAGAAGAGATTATACACCAGGGGCCTGATTTACTAAAGGTTTGCGTGTGTAAAAACGTGTGCAAACTTGACATCACCCACAAACCAAAGTTCCAGCTGATCTACTAACAGCTGATCTACTAACAGCTGATCTACTAACAGCGTGCAAAGAGGACTGCGTCTCTCAAATGAGCAAAATAGCACACGCTGTTCATTTAGTACTTTTGCCCTGATGAATAATCAATATGGGGCGTACCCGGCAGAAATCGCTAAATACTGGGAGGGGAAGATGCAAATTGCTCCATTTACCACGCGCAATGAGATTTACCAAGCCTGAAAGTAATTGCGCGTATTGTGATTGCGTCTGTATTTAATACGTTTGAAAGGAACGTGCTAATCTGCTGCTGCTGTTATTGTGGCAAGGAGGCGACATCCAAAATCAAAGAATACGCAGAGAGAGAGTCTTTATTCTGCTGCATGCTATTTTAAAATGGTTGCACAAGTTTTATTAAAGGCCACTTTTTCTTTAGTTCTTCGCCTTATATCTTGCCACCTTCTTTTAACCTCATCTGCCGTTCTTTGTGTCTTACCAACTGCATTTATTCTATCGCAGATTTTCTCCCATATTGCGTTTCTTTTGGTAATGTTTAAATTTCTTTGCTGTAGTTCATGAATGTGTTTATTTGCCTCTTCCACTAATATCTCTAACTCCAACTCGTCAAATTTCATTTTGAGCTTGCAACTATCCTGCTTTCCATCCAGACTCTCCATGGTGCAAACCGTAAGACGCAACTCCTCATTTAAATACTGCGGTTTGCACCTGTTATCAATTGCGCAAGCATTCTTAGTTGATCACCCGCAAAACACACAACAACAGCACGCGCAAACTTTTTCAGTGCACACGCAATTTAGTACTCTTTATTTAGGATCTTAGTAAATCGGGCCCCAGGAGTAAACGGTCGTGACCAGGTTGGTTGAGGTTTCTGGTCTTACGTGCTCCAGGAAACAGCAGCCGATCTCACTCCGGTGCGGCTCCTCCTTGCTGAACTTCTTCTCCAGAACTTTCAGGAACTTCCTCTGGAAGCGGTAAATGTCCTCGATGTTCCCGAAGATGGTTCTGAGCTGCTCCTCCGTGAACATGTCCGTCCTCTTCCGGCACTGCTTGATGTAGCCCTGAAACGCAGCCGGATCAGAACACGCTGCTAACAACATGCTGCTAACAACATGCTGCTAACAACATGCTGCTAACAACATGCTGCTAACAACATGCTGCTAACAACATGCTGCTAACAACAGTCAAATAAACCCGCACTGCTTGATGTAGCCCTGAAACGCAGTCGGGTCAGAACCTGCTGCTAACAACATGCTGCTAACAACACGCTGCTAACAACACGCTGCTAACAACATGCTGCTAACAACATGCTGCTAACAACACGCTGCTAACAACATGCTGCTAACAACATGCTGCTAACAACATGCTGCTAACAACACGCTGCTAACAACCGTCAATCAGATCAGAACACGCTGCTAACAACAGTCAAATAAACCGGCACTGCTTGATGTAGCCCTGAAACGCAGCCGGATCAGAACGAGCTGCTAACAACATGCTGCTAACAACACGCTGCTAACAACAGTCAAATAAACCGGCACTGCTTGATGTAGCCCTGAAACGCAGCCGGATCAGAACACGCTGCTAACAACATGCTGCTAACAACATGCTGCTAACAACATGCTGCTAACAACATGCTGCTAACAACATGCTGCTAACAACATGCTGCTAACAACATGCTGCTAACAACACGCTGCTAACAACAGTCAAATAAACTGGCACTGCTTGATGTATCCCTGAAACCGCAGTCGGGTCAGAGTTAACGCAAGTTAACCCACGGTTAACTTTCATCTACTTGCTTTTAACTCCCGTTTACTCACGTTTAACTTGTGTTTAGTTGTGTTTAACTCACATTTATCCCGCATTTAACTTACGTCTACTTGCTTTTAACTCATGTTTACTCTGCATTTACCTCACAGATATCTTTCAGGTGTTTGATGTTTAACTCATGTTTAACTCATGTTTAACTCGTTTAACTCATGTTTAACTCATGTTTAACTCGTGTTTAACTCGTGTTTAACTCATTTACCTCATGTTTAACTCATGTTTAACTCATGTTAACTCATTTTAACTCATGTTAACTCACGTTTAACTCATTTTAACTCATGTTAACTCACGTTTAACTCACGTTTAACTCATGTTAACTCATGTTAACTCATGTTTAACTCGTTTAACTCACGTTTAACTCGTGTTAACTCACATTTACTCACATTTAACTCACGTTTAACTTGCGTCTACTTGCGTTTAACTCACGTTAACTCACATTTAACTCCCGTTTACTCAAGTTTAACTTGCATTAACTCATGTTTAACTTGCATTAACTCACGTTTAACTTACATTAACTCACGTTTAACTTGCGTTTAACTCACATTAACTCACATTTAACTCCCGTTTACTCAAGTTTAACTTGCATTAATTCACGTTTAACTTGCATTAACTCACGTTTAACTTGCATTAACTCACGTTTAACTTGCATTAACCCACGTTTAACTTGAATTAACTCACATTTAACTTGCGTTAACTCACGTTTAACTTGCGTTAACTCACGTTTAACTTGCATTAACTCACGTTTAACTTGCATTAACCCACGTTTAACTTGCATTAACTCACGTTTAACTTGCATTAACTCACGTTTAACTCGCGTTAACTCACATTTAGTCACATTTAACTCACGTTTAACTTGCATTAACTTGCATTAACTCACGTTTAACTCGCGTTAACTCACATTTAGTCACATTTAACTCACGTTTAACTTGCGTCTACTTGCGTTTAACTCACATTAACACACATTTAACTCCCGTTTACTCAAGTTTAACTTGCATTAACTCACGTTTAACTTGCATTAACTCACGTTTAACTTGCATTAACCCCCGTTTAACTTGCATTAACTCACGTTTAACTTGCATTAACCCCCGTTTAACTTGCATTAACTCACGTTTAACTTGCATTAACCCACGTTTAACTTGCATTAACCCCCGTTTAACTTGCATTAACCCACGTTTAACTTGCATTAACTCATGTTTAACTTGCATTAACTCACGTTTAACTTGCATTAACTTGTATTAACTCACGTTTAATTTGCATTTACCTCACAGATGTCCTTCAGGTGTTTGATGTAATCCCGCTCGGTGCTCATGATCTCGTTCAGGACGTTCGCTCTCATCTGCTCCTTGCAGGGTAACCCGGGTCCCAGCCGGCCCAGACGGGCCTGGTCCCGGTTCTGGTCCTGGTTCTGGTCCTGGTCCTGGTCCAGCTGGGCCAGGTACTCGTCCATGGGCTCGTCCTGGTTCACGCGCAGCTGAGGAGGAAAAACAGAAAATATGGATCCGGTCGTCAGTAAAAAGTTCATTTAATTGTTTTCAGGAGAATTTCCTAAATCTGTGTTGCCAGGTTGGGCTGCTTTTCCTGGTTTTTACTAAATATCTAGGAGAAATTATCAACAAATAACTTAATAATTTACGGATTTAGCATAGAGAATGTCTGATTTGGGCTTTTTCTTTAGTAATTTCGGTGGGTTTTATGTCTTGTTTGGGCTGGAACTTGTCAGATCTGGCAACCTGGACCTGAAGTTGTGAGCCATTCAGATTGTTGTTTTTTTTTTCTTTTTTCTTCTTTTTCTTCATTTATGACAGATTTTTATTCTTTTTATGGACTAAACTACAATCTTTTTTTCTCTTTTTTGGAAACAACTGTTCAATGCTGGGGAATTCTGAATTCTGCAAAAATCTAAACTTTTCTAAATCAGAAATGATTAAGGGGGTGCCGTGGTGCGTTCAAAGGCACTTGTAAAAATCGGTAATTACAATTATATAACAAATACTGGATTTAAACGAACTTGTATTAACTTGCGTTAACTCACGTTTAATTTGCGTTAACTCACGTTTAACTTGCGTTAACTCACGTTTAACTCACGTTTAACTTGCGTTAACTCACGTTTAACTCACGTTTAACTTGCGTTAACTCATGTTTAACTTGCGTTAACTCACGTTTAACTCACGTTTAACTTGCATTAACTCACGTTTAACTTGCGTTTACTCACGTTTAACTTGCATTAACTCACGTTTAACTTGCGTTAACTCACGTTTAACTCACGTTTAACTCACGTTTAACTTGCGTTAACTCACGTTTAACTCACGTTTAACTTGCATTAACTCACGTTTAACTTGCGTTAACTCACGTTTAACTCACGTTTAACTCACGTTTAACTTGCGTTAACTCACGTTTAACTCACGTTTAACTTGCGTTAACTCATGTTTAACTTGCGTTAACTCACGTTAACTCACGTTTAACTTGCGTTAACTCACGTTTAACTTGCGTTAACTCACGTTTAACTCACGTTTAACTCACGTTTAACTTGCGTTAACTCACGTTTAACTCATGTTTAACTTGCGTTAACTCACGTTTAACTTGCATTAACTCACGCTTAACTCACGTTTAACTCACGTTTAACTTGCATTAACTCACGTTTAACTTGCGTTAACTCACGTTTAACTCACGTTTAACTTGCATTAACTCACGTTTAACTTGCATTAACTCATGTTTACTCAGGTTTAACTTGCGTTAACTCACGTTTAACTTGCGTTAACTCACGTTTAACTCACGTTTAACTTGCGTTTAACTTGCGTTAACTCACGTTTAACTCACGTTTAACTTGCGTTAACTCACGTTTAACTCACGTTTAACTCACGTTTAACTTGCGTTAACTCACGTTTAACTCACGTTTAACTTGCGTTAACTCATGTTTAACTTGCGTTAACTCACGTTTAACTCACGTTTAACTTGCGTTAACTCACGTTTAACTCACGTTTAACTTGCGTTAACTCACGTTAACTCACGTTTAACTTGCGTTAACTCACGTTTAACTCACGTTTAACTTGCGTTAACTCATGTTTAACTTGCGTTAACTCACGTTTAACTTGCATTAACTCACGCTTAACTCACGTTTAACTCACGTTTAACTTGCATTAACTCACGTTTAACTTGCGTTAACTCACGTTTAACTCACGTTTAACTTGCATTAACTCACGTTTAACTTGCATTAACTCATGTTTACTCAGGTTTAACTTGCGTTAACTCACGTTTAACTTGCGTTAACTCACGTTTAACTCACGTTTAACTTGCGTTAACTCACGTTTAACTCACGTTTAACTCACGTTTAACTCACGTTTAACTTGCGTTAACTCACGTTTAACTCACGTTTAACTTGCGTTAACTCACGTTTAACTCACGTTTAACTCACGTTTAACTCACGTTTACTCACGTTTAACTCACGTTTAACTTGCGTTAACTCATGTTTAACTTGCGTTAACTCACGTTTAACTTGCATTAACTCACGTTTAACTTGCGTTAACTCACGTTTAACTCACGTTTAACTTGCGTTAACTCACGTTTAACTCACGTTTAACTCACGTTTAACTCACGTTTAACTCACGTTTAACTTGCGTTAACTCATGTTTAACTTGCGTTAACTCACGTTTAACTTGCATTAACTCACGTTTAACTCACGTTTAACTCACGTTTAACTTGCGTTAACTCACGTTTAACTCACGTTTAACTTGCATTAACTCACGTTTAACTCACGTTTAACTTGCATTAACTCACGTTTAACTCACGTTTAACTTGCATTAACTCACGTTTAACTCACGTTTAACTCGCGTTAACTCACGTTTAACTTGCATTAACTCACGTTTAACTTGCGTTAACTCACGTTTAACTCACGTTTAACTCACGTTTAACTTGCGTTAACTCACGTTTAACTCACGTTTAACTTGCGTTAACTCATGTTTAACTTGCGTTAACTCACGTTTAACTCACGTTTAACTTGCATTAACTCACGCTTAACTCACGTTTAACTCACGTTTAACTTGCATTAACTCACGTTTAACTTGCGTTAACTCACGTTTAACTCACGTTTAACTTGCATTAACTCACGTTTAACTTGCGTTAACTCACGTTTAACTCACGTTTAACTTGCGTTAACTCACGTTTAACTTGCATTAACTCATGTTTACTCAGGTTTAACTTGCGTTAACTCACGTTTAACTTGCGTTAACTCACGTTTAACTCACGTTTAACTTGCATTAACTCATGTTTAACTCACGTTTAACTTGCGTTAACTCACGTTTAACTCACGTTTAACTTGCGTTAACTCACGTTTAACTCACGTTTAACTCACGTTTAACTCACGTTTAACTTGCGTTAACTCACGTTTAACTCACGTTTAACTTGCGTTAACTCACGTTTAACTCACGTTTAACTTGCGTTAACTCATGTTTAACTTGCGTTAACTCACGTTTAACTTGCATTAACTCACGTTTAACTTGCGTTAACTCACGTTTAACTCACGTTTAACTTGCGTTAACTCACGTTTAACTCACGTTTAACTCACGTTTAACTCACGTTTAACTCACGTTTAACTTGCGTTAACTCATGTTTAACTTGCGTTAACTCACGTTTAACTTGCATTAACTCACGTTTAACTTGCGTTAACTCACGCTTAACTCACGTTTAACTCACGTTTAACTTGCATTAACTCACGTTTAACTTGCATTAACTCACGCTTAACTCACGTTTAACTCACGTTTAACTTGCATTAACTCACGTTTAACTTGCGTTAACTCACGTTTAACTCACGTTTAACTTGCATTAACTCACGTTTAACTTGCATTAACTCATGTTTACTCAGGTTTAACTTGCGTTAACTCACGTTTAACTTGCGTTAACTCACGTTTAACTCACGTTTAACGTGCGTTAACTCACGTTTAACTCACGTTTAACTTGCGTTAACTCACGTTTAACTTGCGTTAACTCACGTTTAACTCACGTTTAACTCACGTTTAACTCACGTTTAACTCACGTTTAACTTGCGTTAACTCACGTTTAACTCACGTTTAACTCACGTTTAACTTGCGTTAACTCCCGTTTAACTTGCGTTAACTCACGTTTAACTCACGTTAACTCACGTTTAACTCACGTTTAACTCACGTTAACTCACGTTAACTAACGTTTATCTTGAATAAAACCCACCCGGACGAAGCAGGCGGGGAACCAGCCCTCTCCCTCCAGGATCCGGCCCCACCACCACTCCTTGTTCGTAGCGTCCACCACCTCCACCACGGCCCCGGCCTTGAATCCCAACTCCTGCACGTCCATGGTGACGTGGTCCCACAGGGCCTCGGCGAAGACCACGCCGCCATCGCTGATCAGCTGATCAGGAGAGAGACAAACATGATCAATACCAAACAGAGGCCTCGGCAAAGACCACGCCGCCGTCGCTGATGAGCTGGAGAAAAACCAATAAAACACGATATTAAACCAATGAAACATGATATAAAACCAATAAAACACGATATAAAACCAATAAAACACGATCAAACGGCGTCGCGGCAACGGCGTCGCGGCAACGGCGTCGCGTGTGAGGTTAATCAACCTTTAAACTTGTTTTGTCCTTATGAAACTGTCACATGCTTGGCTAACAGAAGTCACGGCAGCCACTTCCTGATCTACTCAGGGTTTTGGACTGTTCTGGTGACATCTGTCTACTGTAGTGTCAGTAATCAATCACACGTTATACCTTCCACCCATTGTCTACTGTTCACTGTTCTGTCCTTATTTGGTCAGTTCCTGTCAAGTTTCTTAATAAAAGAATCATGCAGAGGGGAAGCTCAGGAGTCGCTCAAGATGTAAATCCATAAATAAATAAACCTCTGTCCATTATTTTTCATTTTTTAAAGACCGGCAATTGTGTTATATAAAAAATAAAAAAATAATAAATGAAATAAAACGTCAAATAAAAGCTGAGCTCAGTGCAGGGCCCTCCCAGGGTTGGTAGAGAGTGGCAATGCCCAGGACTGTCACTTAGGTAGGAGCACTGGGTGATAGAATGGGAAAAAGATCGGGGATAAAAAATATTGAAAAAAAAAAAAAAAAATGGATATTCAAATTTTGAATATCGATATTGAATCAGCTGGAAAAGTATCGCGATATATTGCCGTATCGATATTTTTGCCCACCCCTAGGGACCATCCTTCGGCCGCCCCCAGAAGGAAAGAGCTGGATCTGAGTCCCGGTTCCTACCTGAGCGGTTCTCCTGCGCCGGTGGACCCCGCAGGGCCGGTTCCTGTCTTGGTTCCCCTCCAGTGTCCTGGGGCCCCCCTGGTTCCGCCCCCCGGACCCTAAGGCCCCCCCCGGTCCCCCCGCCCCCACCCCCCCGGTTCTACTGGAAGGCCAGCAGGAACATGAGCACCACGTTGATGACGATGAGCAGCATCATGATGACGAAGACCACCACCCTCTGCGTGTGGGGGGGCAGGTTGCAGCGTAGCAGCGCGCTAGCTAGCCCGGGCCGGTTCTGCCGGTTCCACCTGGACCCGGGGGCCCCCCCAGACCCGGTCCCGGTCTCCCGGGCCATCAGGACCTCCCCTTCCTCCCCCCAGCGCCGCCGTCGGGAGCCCCCGCACCAAACGCCGTCGCCCCCGCCGCCTCCCAGGCTTCCTGCCGCCGTCGTAGCCGCCGTAGCCGCCGCCGTAGCGCCGCCCCGCCGCCGCTCGGCTCCCGCCACGGCGTGGTGGGGGGGGAGGATGCTGGTCCGGGTTTCTGGACCCCCTGGGATCCTCCTGGTCTCAGGGACCCCCTTCGGTCTCTGGGATTCCCCTCCGGATTAGCGTTTCTTCTCGTTAGCTCTCAGATCTGCTTCCTCCCTGTCGCCGCCCGTGGTGAAGGGTGTAATTCCCCCTTAACTGGGGGGGTCTAGTTGGATTGCACCTTAAAACACTCTAATTCCACCTTAAACACTCTAATTCCACCTTAAAACACTCTAATTCCACATTAAAACCCTCTAATTCCACCTTAAAACACTAATTCCAACTTAAAACCCTCTAATTCCACCTTAAAACACTCTAATTCCACCTTAAAACACTCTAATTCCACCTTAAAACACTCTAATTCCACATTAAAACCCTCTAATTCCACCTTAACTGGGGGGGGGTCTAGGAAAATTCCACATTAAAACCCTCTAATTCCACCTTAAAACACTAATTCCACCTTAAAAAACTCTAATTCCACCTTAAAACCCTAGTAATTCCAGCTTAAAACACTAATTCCACCTTAAAAAACTCTAATTCCACCTTAAAACACCAATTCCACCTTAAAAAACTCTAATTCCACCTTAAAACACTAATTCCACCTTAAAAAACTCTAATTCCACCTTAAAACCCTAGTAATTCCAGCTTAAAACACTAATTCCACCTTAAAAAACTCTAATTCCAACTTAAAACCCTCTAATTCCACCTTAAAACACTCTAATTCCACATTAAAACCCACTAATTCCACATTAACTGGGGGGGGGGACTCTTTATCCAGGTTTCTGGACCCCCCCTTTGGAATTCTCCTGGATCTGGACCCCCCTCCTGGTTCCTCCTGGTCTCAGGGACCCCCCTCAGTCTCAGGGACCTCCCTCTTTGTTAGCGTTTCTTCTCGTTAGCTCTTAGTTCTGCTTCCTTCCTGCCGCCGTCGCCCGTGATAAAGGGTGTGGGGGGGAGAGGCTCCTATTCCAGGTTTCTGGACCCCCCCTCTGGGATCTGGACCCCCGTCCTGGTTCCTCCTGGTCCTCCTGGTCTCAAGGACCCCCCTCTAGATTAGCGATGATGCT
This sequence comes from Cololabis saira, assembly GCF_033807715.1. Classification (NCBI taxonomy): domain Eukaryota; kingdom Metazoa; phylum Chordata; class Actinopteri; order Beloniformes; family Belonidae; genus Cololabis; species Cololabis saira. Next base: position 37,110,692 of record NC_084608.1, read on the forward strand.
CATTAGCTCCCAGAGCAGCTAATTCCTCCGTCTCTCCATCTCTCTGCTGCTCCAACAACAAGATGGATCCTCCCTTTCCCCCCTCCCCGTCTCTCTGTCTCCCCGAGCTCTCGGCCAATCAGAGCGCTCCCTCGGCACATCCTGGATACGGATGAGGGGTTGCCGTAGCAACCGCCCGGGAGGGAGGAGGAGGGGTTGCCGTAGCAACCGCCCAGGAGGAGAAACCGTCTCCAGGGAAACGGAGAGTGATTTGTGGAAGACGGAAAACAATGAAACATGAAAAACCTCTGAATAAAAACCAACGAGAATCCTCTGATCTGAGTCTATTATATTAATATAATATACAAGATATAATATATAATATTATAATATATTATATTAATATTCTGATACTACTCTCTTCCACCAGCTCAGATAAATGTTTATTTAACACAAGTGAAGGAGAAGAAATCTGGAGGATGAATGATGGAAAGTGGATAGATGGACGGACGGACGTATTATATCTCTGTCCTGCAGTTTCCTCCTGATCCACCAGGGGGCAGTAAAGAGCAGCAGAGATCAGTAAAGAGCAGTAAGGAGCCAGACATGTAACTGCAGCTCTGATCCACCGGGGGGCAGCAGAGCTAAACCTCCTCTAACATCTGAATGCATCAGCATTCCAGAGTCCGTCTCCATGACAACCAGAGAACCCGGCAACCCCCCCTTCATCACCATCATCATCCTCATTGATTTGACTTTATTTGTTGAACAGGGAATGTACATATTAATAAACAGTGTAAATATTCACGGTTGTAGCCGTGGCACTAACTAGACAATTTCCTCGCATACATTTTGAGAGTGCCACGGTGGGCTGCTGCACATTTGTGTAAATTTTACAAACAATAAAGGTGAAGTACTCAATACCGAGTCCAATGACACCACCCATGACTCTGTATGTCAAACCATTCAAAAGATATTGGACTATAACGTATCGGCCAATCAGAAGAAGGGGCGGGGCTAATTTGTATATATAATATACAAATGTAAATATTTATATGTATAATAATAATAATATACATATATATATATATCCCATGAACCGGTTCCCAGCAGGACTGCTGATCATCTCAGGTCAAAAGGTCAGGGTTCAGATTTCTCCATTTTCCAGGTTAAAGTATATGAAGTCTGTACTGACTGGGTCATGTGACCAGTTCTGGCTGAATGACTCAGCAGCTGTGCTCTGGTTGCCCCGGCAACAACAACCTCGACATGAGTAAGGTTCTGGGTTCGCTTTAAGAAATCCCCAGCTTTTGCCTTGTGACAAGCTCTCAAATAACTCAGATTTGTGAGAAAACCATAGCTCCTAGCAGAAAAACAAAGACATCGTGAGAGACACAGAACCCGGCAGATTCTGACAATCTTAATTTTATTCAGATATTCCTTAAAATGTGTTTGTAACGGCAGTTTGAAAACAAAGTGAGATTTTTTTGAAGAAAAGTTTTTATTACATTGCAGTCAATGGAGACCGAGTTTAAATTTTGTGCATACCCCACCTGTCAAAGTCACATTTTATGAATCCCAACACGTATGTCTACATTCTGACCAAAAATTATCTGTCTACCTTTTACGGTTTGGCCGTGAGCTCGAGTTACAAATGAAAAATAAGGTCATTTTTTGACTGTTTCTCTCACTCTAAACAATTAGAACTTCACTCTAGATTTGACAAAAAAGTGATTTCCAGTCCTCGCTTGAGCGCTCATATCTTGAAAACTGTACATGTTAGGAAAAAACTGTTTATGGTTTGGAGAGAGAAGAGAAGTTTTCCTCCGTTTTGAAGTTTGAATGACAGTTCTACATGCAAGTATGAGAAAGATACGTGACTCAGAAAAAAGGTGAATTTTGTCTTTTTTCTCGACATTTTTCCATCCGCTTTCAATGGGGCCATACAAATACATGGGGAAATGAGTTCCCCATTAGTTTGGAATTTGGAAATATTTTTGCACTTCGTGCAAAACCTATTTGTGCCATCGCTCTGAAAACTTTCTAAATCGGTTCAGAATTTTTCGAGTAACGGTGTGCAAGTGGTGAGGCCCCAAACTTCTCCCAATGCGTTCCGGATGGGGGTAAGCGTGCACGTTTTTGCACGTTGCGCAAAAACGTGCACGCCAATCGCTAATAAAAGTCATAGCACACAATTCCCGCTTAAGGCGCACGTTTCTACGTTTTTACTTTTCGCGTTTTCTCAAAGCTGCGGGACTAGTTACGTGCCGAAGTTTTTTCCGGAAAATGAATAAGATGAAACGCACACAATAACAATAGTGCCTCTGGCTGCTCCAAGAGGCACTCCTCCTCCATTGCTATTGCAGAGCTATGGAGGAGGAGTGCCTCTTGGTGCAGCCGTGGCCCTAATGACATTTATACCAACAAAACACAACGTTATAAATGACATTCATACCAACAAAACACAACATTAAAACATACGACTGAGCTAGATGAAAATCATTAAGCAATAAAAACATGTTACACTTGATAAACCCGTAATTAAGTGATCATAAAGTTAAAGTTCTAGGTGCTGTTTATGCTTCACCGTTGCCTCGACGCCGTTGCCTTGGCAACGCGTCACTCTGACAGAGAACCACCGGTCCGGTTCTAGACCGGCTCTAGACCCCCAACCCAAACCGGGTACCAGGGGTTCCTACCTCGTTGACGGCCAGCTGCTCCCCCCCGCCGCCTCCCGGGAACCGATGTCCGGACCGGAACTCCTCGTAGACCAGGTCGTCCTCCAGGTCCTCCGAGAACTTCTCAGAACCGTCAGGAACCACCACCGCTGGGGGGAAAGGGGGCAGAGGAAAAACTGATCAGGATCAATCAGAACCACCGCTGGGGGGAAGGGGGGCAGAGGAAAAACTGATCAGGATCAATCAGAACCACCAATGCTGGAGGGAAGGGGGGCAGAGGAAAAACTGATCAGGATCAATCAGAACCACCACCGCTGGAGGGAAGGGGGGCAGAGGAAAAACTGATCAGGATCAAGAGACTTTTCTTTAAGTTGCGACATGATACAAGTGTGTAGCGATTTTCGTTCATGTACGTCAAACCGTATTGTGGGGCTTGAGGCACAAAGTTTTCTAGGGGGCGCTGTTGAGCCGTTAGGCCACGCTCATTAATGCAAACCATTAAATATCACATTTTTCACCAGGCCTGGCTTGGTGATAAATTTGGTGACTTTTGGGGCACGTTTAGGGGGGCAAAAAGCCCCTCATTTCGTCAGAAGAAAGAAAAAAAGAATTCCTACAGATACAATAGGGCCTTCGCACTGTAAGTGCTCGGGCCCTAAAAATAGATGAATAAAAGAATAGATGCTCTGATATTTTCATGAACGAATCATTAATCTTTACGATCATCCACCGTCTGTTGAATGTTTATATATTTCTGTTCAGATGTTAGTTTTATTCCTGAGATTCATCTGATCATAGGCAGATATGATCTCCTGGCTGGCTCGCCAATTAATCCTCTGAGGATGCATTTAAGCATTTAAGCAACGTCTGGAGGGAATTTGGCTTTATTTTGCCAAAATAATTTTTTTATAATTAATTACTAAATTACACGATTAATTATATATACTACATAAATATCCACATAAATATCTAAACATATCTTAAGTATAATATACCATTTCTCCCTATTTTCCCTGTATATCCCTAGGGAATTATAACTGCAACATTTCCTTTATCCTTGTTTTCTTTTTGATTTAAGCTACATTTATCTATTTTATTTGTCATTATTTGGTCATAATACTATGATGTTTAGAAAATGTATTTATTTAATTTAATTTAAGTTTTTTTTGTTCCTTATTTTCTATTTCCTGTTTCATTAATCTGTCCATTCAGTCCGGGCCTTTTCTAGTGTTACTGCAGCTCTGATCCTGGTGGGTTGTAAACTCAAGACGTTTCAATAAAAAATAATAAAATAATAATAAAATAATAATAATAATAAAATAAAAAAATAAATAAAATAATATAATGAAAATAAAAATATAATATAATAATATAATGTATAATATTAATATAATATAATATATAATATAAATATAATATATAATATAAATATTAAAAAAAAAATGTTTCCAGAGGCCATGTGACTTTTCATGTGAAAACAACACTCACTCACACACACACACACACACACACACACACACACACACACACACACACACACACACACACACACACACACACACACACACACACACACTCACACACACACTCACGTGTGAGTGTGTATATATGAGTGTGTGTATAATAGTGTGCAGACGTCGGGGGGTAATGGGTCCAGTGAGTGTGTGTGTGTGTGTGTGTGTGTGTGTGTGTGTGTGTGTGTGTGTGTGTGTGTGTGTGTGTGTGTGTGTGTGTGTGTGTGTGTGTGAGAGTGAGTGTGTGTGTGTGTGTGTGTGTGTGTGTGTGTGTGTGTGTGTGTATATATATGAGTGTGTGTATGAGTGTGTGTATATGAGTGTGTATATGTAATAGTGTGTATAATAGTGTGTGTGTATGATTGTGTGTAGACGATCCAGTGAGTGTGTGTGTGTGTGTGTGTATATGAGTGTGTAGACGGTCCATGAGTGAATCCTGATCTGAATGTAGGTTACAGTAACGAGTAGCGGCTAACTAGCGGGACGAGAGCGCTGGAGCGGAAACGTTTCCATTAGAGTCGGAGTCACGTGATCGGGAGGAACCGGAGGAACCGGGAACCACCACGTCCCTGGAGAGCCTGGGTGCTGCACCCAGAGGTGCTGGGGGGGGGTGATTTTAGATTTAGATTTATTTATTTGCACAGTTAAACATTACACAAATAAAATTACCAATTTTACAAATTAAAGTGCAGGAAGGGGCGAAAACTCAAAAAGCTTATCAGGCGCCTCCACCTATAGTTAACATAAAATTTAACATCATACAAAAATACAAAATATACAAATGAGCAGTTAGAAATCTATAAATGATAGAAATTAAAGGAAAATTACAAATAATTTACACAAAAGAAAAATGATCGGATATATGAATAACAATAAAGAGTACAATTTAATAATTAAGAAACAAACAAAAAATAAACGACTAAATAACAAACCAGATGAAAACCAACAAAAAATAATTTCAAGGAGATTACACAAAACGATAAAATGTGTCAGCACATCCATTACTTATTCCAGAGCAGTCCATTTACAAAACAAAAAGTAAGTGGTGTTTCAGACATCCTTTAAAACCTTGTACAGAGAAGCATTTTTTTGCTAAATGGGAATATGTATTCCATAGTTTGACCCCCCTGTACCGTATTGCATATTTAGCCCTGGTTGTAACACATTTTGGAGGATGCAGATCTAACGCTCGACGGGTTGCATCAGTCTGGACCTGAGAGTTTGTAGTAAAATAATCTTTGAGGGGAGCAGGAATGCTTTCCTCCTTTAAGACCTTATAAATAAAAACACATGTCTGATAAATATTTATGTTATAAATGTTGAGAATATAAAGTTTCTGAAACTGCACCCAGAGGTGCTGGGGGGGGGGGGGGGGGTATTTGGAAGTAGATTGATAGATTGATATAAAAGAGTATTTTCAAAAAGAGACTAAAACAAAAATTGTTATTAAATTATGTCTCTTCTTATTAAATTATGTCTAATTCTGTCTAACTCTAAAATACCAATACCTGATGTTTTATTTTTACAAGAATCTCTTTGTATCTTTTAATCTGAGGATTCAGGGTTTTATTGTGTGTTTTAGGTAATAAGGTTATTATATGTGTGTGTGTGATTTATAGTAGTTTTGTTGTGGGACTGGTTCATCAACTAGTTAGCTACAGTTAGCTACAGTTAGCTACAGTTAGCTACAGCTAGCTACAGTTAGCTTCTGGGGAGTCCAGTTTTACAAACTTACCTCCATTGATTGCTATCTGGATTTGTGTTTTTAAATTATTTGTGAATAAACTCTGTGAAGTTCCCAGCTAGAACCAGTTCCCAGTTAGAACCAGTTCCCAGTTAGAACCAGTTCCCAGTTAGAACCAGTTCCCAGCTAGAACCAGTTCCCAGTTAGAACCAGTTCCCAGTTAGAACCAGTTCCCAGTTAGAACCAGTTCCCAGTTAGAACCAGTTCCCAGTTAGAACCAGTTCCCAGTAGGGCTGGGTTTTTGCCCAAAAATAAAATCTTGATTTCTTTCTCTCAAAATCCGATTTTCGATTACGATTATTTTGTGAATTGACAAAAGGCAAATAAATGATTTCAAATATGCTGTTTTTTTATTGAACATTTGCCCCATTGGGCTTTAAGTGCAAACTTTGCTCTTATTAAACCAAAAATGAATGAATAAAGTGCAAAACTCTGTAAAATAAGTTGAAAAAAAGTTTTAAAAAATATAATAAAATATAAAGTTTTATCTCTGAAAAAAAAAATCAGCAAATCAGCACTTGCAAACATACAGTAAGTTATATTTCCAGTTAGAACCAGTTCCCAGTTTGGAGTGTGAGACACTCGTTGAACCGTATCTAACCAGGACTGGTGGACGACGGTGACCTCTGACCTCTGACCTCTGACCCCGTTTATCTGGAGGAGAAACACCTTCACTCCTTCACTCTATAAATAAGTGTTTCCACCAGAACCTGGTCCTGGTTCTGCCAGGAACCAGGACCAGGTTCTGGTCCTGGTCCTGGTCCTGCCAGGAACCAGTTCCCAGATATTTGCTCCTTCCGTCTATAAATAAGTTCCAGGTTGTTTCTATTTCCATCGACTCGTCTGATCAGTCAGATCTCAGATCTTTTAAATAGAAACAACGGCGGTTGCCGCGGTGACGGAGGCTTTGATGCTCTTAGGTGGAAACACGTCTAGAAACAAAAGAACTGGAACCAAGAGAGAATTCTGTCTGGACCTGGACCCACTACCAGGTCTAGACCTGGACCTGGACCCACTACCAGGTCTAGACCTGGACCTGGACCCACTACCAGGTCTAGACCTGGACCCCCAACCGTAACGGAGGAACGGTTGGGATCTGGGGGGTCTGAGGGGTCTGGGCGGTCTGAGGGGTCTCCTACCCCGACCTCGTCCCTCCGGTCCAACACGACCAGACCTCGACTAAAACCTAAACCGCCAGCTGACGAACCGCCGTCTGCAGCTCAGAGAAACCAGGCCCCGGAGGAACTGAGGCCCCGGACGTTTCCAGAACCTGGGATTTCGGGTTTTAGTCCCCGACCGGATTTATGTAACAGAACCATCGGTACCCCGGACACGCCCCCTCTGATGTCATCACACATTCCTGAAGAACACACCTGCTGCAGCTTTCCTGTACTTATTAGAGCCTTGAGAGTTTTTGTTGGTCCTGTATATTTGCATGACGCGCTGCTGCTACAGAGAAGCACGCTGAGTCCCAGAGAAGTTTTATGGTGTTTAATCACAGATCTCATCCACATCGGCCTTCCCATTACATTCTTATTAGGTCTTAAAAAAAAAGTCAAAATTTCGAGAAAAAAGTTGAAATTTCGTACGAAGGAACGTACGAAAATACGCACAAAAAAACGTACGAAAAACGTACGAAAATATGCACAAAAAAACGTACGGAAAAACGCATGAAAAACGTACGAAAAAACGTACGAAAAAACGCACGAAAAAACGTACAGAAAAACGCACGAAAAATTGTACGAAAAAACTTACGAAAAAACGTACGAAAAAATGCACAAAAAAACGCACGAAAAAACGTAAGAAAAAATGTACGAAAAAACGCACGATAAAACGTAAGAAAAAACGTACGATAAAACGTACGAAAAAACAAACGAAAAAACGTACGAAAAAACGCACGAAAAAACGTATGAAAAAATGACGGCTACCACGGTGAGTCAAACGGCCACGAAGTCGAAATTTCAAGAAAAAAAGTCGAAATGTCAAAAACGCACGAAAAAACGCACAAAATGTCGTGAAAAAAGTCGAAATGTCGAGAAAAAAGTCGAAATGTCGAGAGAAAAGGCGAAATTTTGAGAAAAAAAAGTCAAAATTTAGACTTTAGAATTTAGAAAAAGTTGAAATGTCAAAAACGCACGAAAAAACCCACGAAATGTCGTGAAAAATGTCAAAATTTCGAGAAAAAAGTCGAAATGTCGAGAAAAAAAGTTGAAATGTTGAGAAAAAAATCTAAATGTCAAAAACGCATGAAAAAACGCACAAAATGTCGTGAAAATTTTCAAAATTTCGAGAAAAAAGTCAAAATTTTGAGAAAAAAGTCTAAATTTCGTACGAAGGAACGTACGAAAAGACGCACGAAAAAACCTACGAAAATACGCACAAAAAAACGTACAAAAGAATTTACATTCATTTAAATGTGTGCACTGACAAGTGTAATCGGGGTGATCAGTAAAAAGCGGTCAACAAAACTTACGGCTACCTAACTCTCCTCTCTCCTCCTCAGTGCAGGTGATTGGATACTTATAGAAGCTACGGTGACGACCCACGTGACCCAAACTTCCTTCATCACCGTGGCAACCAGATCAAACAAATGAAACATCAATGTCTGGCTCCTAAAACACCTTTATTCAACTTCTGCTATGACAGAAACCTGCTGGTCCTTTACAGACCACTAAGACCTGGTCTCCATAGTCCTGGTCCAGACCCCAGTGATGGGCCCCCCTGCAGGTCCAGGTCTGATGTAGACCCGGGTCTGCAGGTCCTGGTCTGTATCAGACCCGGGTCTGCAGGTCCTGGTCTGCATCAGACCCAGACCTGCAGGTCCAGGTCTGATGCAGACCCAGACCTGCAGGTCCTGGTGTGATGCAGACCAGGATCTTCCTGCAGGTCCAGGTCTGTATCAGACCCAGACCCTGCAGGTCCTGGTGTGATGCAGACCAGGATCTTCCTGCAGGTCCCTTTCAGCACCAGGAGGTGGTTCTGGTTTTGGACTGACAGGTCCCAGTCTTATCTCACATTCCAAGGATTCCTCAAGTCCTCCTCCCCCAGAACCAAGACTCTGGGTCTGGGGGGGAGGATTGATAAAGACCTGGGGAAAGTTAGCTGGTGCTGTCTACATGTAGAAACCCAGACCAGGTCCAGACCAGGACCCGGGTCTGATAAAGACCTGGTCCTGTTGAGGTATGTGGAGGGTTAGCTGGTCTACATGTAGAAACCCAGACCAGGTCCAGACCAGGTCCAGACCAGGTCCAGACCAGGTCCAGAGAGATCAAGACCAAGACTAGTTAATCTCAAGACCACGACAGACCAGGACCACAAAGTGGTTTCCAGACCTGCAGGTCCACCACACGCTAACCCCCTCCAGCAGGTCTAGCTTACTTAGCACCATGTGGCTAACGTTAGCCCCATCTGGCTAATGTTAGCAGCATCTTGCTAATGTTTTCATTTTTCATTTCATTTCATTTAATTATTTATTCAAACAGGTTAAAACAAAAACAAAATAATCAGAATACATAAAATGTATATACCGAAAAAAAACAAACAAAGAAAACCATCAGCAAAACAAAGCAAATTAAAGAGACAAATCTATATGTAGATAAATATTTCCTGTTTGAAAGGGTGTAGGATGAAGTTTCAAAAAACTTCTCTAGTCCTGCCCCTTTAATGTTCTGTTTTTACCGTTTCTTCATTTCACAGAACTCCAAAAGAAAAGCATAAAAGAAAAGAAAGAGTGGTTCAGCTGAGCAGGAACTCTCAGTTCATGTGTTCATTTCCGTTTTGTTTCCATAAAGAGTAGTGTTTTTAATGTTAGCACCATCTGGCTAATGTTAGCACCATGTGGCTAATGTTAGCACCATCTGGCTAATGTTAGCACCATGTGGCTAATGTAAGCACCATGTGGCTAATGTAAGCACCATGTGGCTAATGTTAGCACCATGTGGCTAACATCAGGACTGCTGGTCCCCTCTAGACCTGGACCTGGACCTGGACCAGTACCAGGTCCAGGTCTAGATCCAAGTCCAGGTCTAGATCCAGGTCTCTGGACCCCCCTCTTCCCCCACAGACTCTTTACGTTCCTAGATAGACGCTAGACGCTTGTTCCTCGTAGTTTACTGTAATGTATTTATTGTTTTGTGATTGTTGTTGTATCTTCTTGTACGTGACCTTGGCTAAGCTGCTTATAAATACAATATCAATATAATATTATTATCCTGTACAGTCCTGGATTACAGAGATAGAGTTACGTTAGAAAAGATAACTCATGGAATTAGAGGTAAAGGACAAAAATTCGAATAAGTTTGGACAACTTTAATGGAATTTCTCAATAGAAGCAACAATAGAATATTTATATCTGTAAAACAAGTGTGACCATTTTTTTGTTTGTTTTAGTTTATTTTTTTTTCTTTTATTTTTTTTTTATTTTTATTTATTTCCGTTTGTTTGTTTGTTTGTTTGTTTGTTTGTTCTGTCTTATTTTGTTTTCATCTGCGTTTACACAGCGAGACCTGCTCGCATTTCATTGTGTAATTAATACTTGCTGATTGTTTTTGTGTTTTTTGTACATTTATATTGAAATTCAATAAAAATATTGTTAAAAAAATAAAATGTAATA
>NC_084608.1:37126218-37140718 GCF_033807715.1 Cololabis saira
GGCTTAGGGGACACCAGGACACGAGGACATGAAGACACCAGGACAGGAGGACACGAGGACAGGAGGAAATGAGGACATGTTAGTGGACATGAGTTAATGGACATGAAAATCTGGAGAACTGTCTGGGAACAGAAAGTAGTCGTCTGCAGAGAAACATCTGGGTTTATATATATATATATATATATAAATATATATATATATATATATATATATATATATATATATATATATATATATAGAAGAACCACAACTCTCCACATCACCTGGTGTTAATAATATATATTATATATATATATATATATATATATATATATATATATATATATATATATATATATATATATATATATATATATATACGGTATATATATATATATATCTCTGAAAGGACGACGTCCATCAAAAATCCTCTGGGTCCTAATACCGTCTCTAGAGATAGTCCAACCTGATCTCACAAAAATCCGTGAAATGCCCACGACCTCTCACCACAATTTTCTGTGTATATACCACGGAGAATAGTGGTGAGAGGTCGTGGGCATTTCACGGATTTTTGTGAGATCAGGTTGAGATAGTTTGTAGGCACAGCTACTACGTTTGTAGCCACAGCTACTACGTTTGTAGCCACAGCTGCTACGTTTGTAGCCACAGCTACTACGTTTGTAGCCACAGCTGCTACGTTTGTAGCCACAGCTGCTACGTTTGTAGCCACAGCTGCTACATTTGTAGCCACAGCTGCTACGTTTGTAGCCACAGCTGCTACATTTGTAGCCACAGCTGCTACATTTGTAGCCACAGCTACTACGTTTGTAGCCACAGCTGCTACATTTGTAGCCACGGCTGCTACGTTTGTAGCCACGGCTACTATGTTTATAGCCACGGCTGCTACATTTGTAGCCACGGCTGCTACATTTGTAGCCACGGCTGCTACGTTTGTAGCCACAGCTGCTACATTTGTAGCCACAGCTACTACGTTTGTAGCCACAGCTGCTACATTTGTAGCCACAGCTGCTACATTTGTAGCCACAGCTGCTACGTTTGTAGCCACGGCTGCTACGTTTGTAGCCACAGCTGCTACGTTTGTAGCCACAGCTGCTACATTTGTAGCCACAGCTGCTACATTTGTAGCCACAGCTACTACGTTTGTAGCCACAGCTGCTACATTTGTAGCCACAGCTGCTACGTTTGTAGCCACGGCTGCTACGTTTGTAGCCACAGCTGCTACGTTTTGTAGCCACAGCTGCTACATTTGTAGCCACAGCTGCTACATTTGTAGCCACAGCTACTACGTTTGTAGCCACAGCTGCTACATTTGTAGCCACGGCTGCTACATTTGTAGCCACAGCTGCTACGTTTGTAGCCACTGCTGCTACATTTGTAGCCACGGCTGCTACGTTTGTAGCCACAGCTGCTACATTTGTAGCCACAGCTGCTACGTTTGTAGCCACAGCTGCTACATTTGTAGCCACGGCTGCTACGTTTGTAGCCACAGCTGCTACATTTGTAGCCACAGCTGCTACATTTGTAGCCACGGCTGCTATGTTTGTAGCCACGGCTGCTACGTTTGTAACCACGGCTGCTACGTTAGTAGCCCCGGCTGCTACGTTTGTAGCCACAGCTACTACGTTTGTAGCCACAGCTGCTACGTTTGTAGCCACGGCTGCTACGTTTGTAGCCACGGCTGCTATGTTTGTAGCCACAACTGCTACGTTTGTAGCCACAGCTGCTACGTTTGTAGCCACAGCTGCTACGTTTGTAGCCACGGCTACTACGTTTGTAGCCACGGCTGCTACGTTTGTAGCCACGGCTGCTACATTTGTAGCCACAGCTGCTACGTTTGTAGCCACAGCTGCTACGTTTGTAGCCACGGCTGCTACATTTGTAGCCACAGCTGCTACATTTGTAGCCACATCTGCTACGTTTGTAGCCACGGCTGCTACGTTTGTAGCCACAGCTGCTACGTTTGTAGCCACAGCTGCTACGTTTGTAGCCACGGCTGCCACGTTTGTAGCCACAGCTGCTACGTTTGTAGCCACAGCTGCTACGTTTGTAGCCAAGGCTGCTACATTTGTAGCCACAGCTGCTACGTTTGTAGCCACGGCTGCTACGTTTGTAGCCACGGCTGCTACATTTGTAGCCACAGCTGCTACGTTTGTAGCCACAGCCGGAAGCGTGGCTGCCATATCGCGCCAGTCGGCCCCTCCGACCACCAACATTCAAACACATTCACACGGGGCAGGTGGGTAAGGTGTCTTGCCCAAGGACACTACGACAGCAAACTGGGACAGAGCGGGATTCGAACCACCGACCTTCCGATCATTGGACGACCCGCTCTACCCGTGTAATGGGAAATTTTGGTATAACAATGTCTTTTGCCTGGTTTCAAGTGAACATTCCTTGCCAAGGTCACGCGCTTTGACACAGTACGGTTGTCAGGGTGATGGGTGATGTTTTGTCTAGATCAGCGGTCGTCAACCCGCGGCTCTAGAGCCGCATGCGGCTCTTTAGCGCCGCCCTAGTGGCTCCTGGAGCTTTTTAGAAAATGTTTGACCTTTTTTTTTTCTTCTTCTTCTTTTTCTCTTTTTTTCTTCCTTTTTAATTGCGACATTTCAACTTTTTTCTCGACATTTTCGACTTTTTTCTTGATATTTCAACTTTTTTCTCGACATTTCAACTTTTTTCTCGAATTTTCGACTTTTTTCTTGATATTTCAACTTTTTTCTCGACATTTCAACTTTTTACTTGATATTTCGACTTTTTTCTCGACATTTCAACTTTTTTCTTGATATTTCAACTTTTTTCTCGACATTTCAACTTTTTCTCAACATTTCAACTTTTTTCGCGTCATTTCAACTTTTTTCTCGACATTTCAACTTTTTTCTCGATATTTCAACTTTTTTCTCGAGATTTTCAACTTTTTTCTCAACATTTCGACTTTTTTCTCGAAGTGCATAATGAAAAAAAAAAATCTTCCCACAGTTCTAACTAATATAGAAACATGCAGCATGTGTTTCTTCATTCTAATTCTGATACAAGACTTTTCATTTTTTGCGGCTCCAGACATATTTGTATTTTGTGTTTTTGGTCCAATATGGATCTAAAACATTTTGCCGACCCCTGGACTAGTTGTTACCAGCCTGGCCACTGTAAGATAGCATGTGCTTAAACATTGCTAGGGCATTACTGGCTGACTGAGCGTCTGTTCAGATCGGCACTGTGTGATCCTCCATTCATGAATGGAGGGTTCTAACTCTTTTCATTAAAACTTCAGAAAGACAGCTGAGGTGTCCTGACATTCAATTTTGAACAACAATTTTTGCCACCACACCCGCTCTACCACCTGAGCTACTGCCTTAATTATGATGAATCCATGTTTTTATTCACTTTTTGTTTTCTTATTCACATTCATTTATTATTGATTATTATTGTTAATAAAATTTAAATTCAAATTCTTACCTCCAGTTCAGAGCCGGACTGGTAGAGACCGGTTTGTGAAGGTCCGTCCAGAGAACCGTCCAGAGAACCGTCCAGGGACCCGAACCTCAGGGGGCTGGTGGGGGGTTTCAGGGTCCGGGGTCTCTCCGGGGGGGTCAACCCCTGGTCCAGGGGGGTCGGGGACCACAGTCCGCCCCTCAGAGAGTCCTGGAACCCGGACTGGACCCGTCTCCTCTGGACCTCCGGCCTCAGACTGCTGGGCCTGCGGGTCCTCGGGGGCCTCAGGGGTACCAGGGGCCCCCCCAGACCCATCAGGGGCCCCCCCGGGCCCTCGGGGGTCTGTGGGGGGGGTCTGGACCAGGACGGGAGGTCCTGGTGACTCCGTCTGGTACCGGGAGAGTCTTCCAGGAGGGAGATCGACGTGTTCCTCCGTCGCTGGCCCTCGGACTCTGACCCTCTGCGGTTCGTCAGGGTCCTGGGGGGCACCGGGGATCCTGGGGTGGGGGGCCCGTCCGGGACCAGATTCAAGATCTGGTCTTCATGGCCCCCTTCTGGACCCGACTGGAACCTTCTGGCCTCCTTGGCTCGTTCTTCCCAGGATCCTTTAAAGTTCGTCTCAGAGTCCCAGTCCTGGTTGGTCTGCAGGTCTAGCAGCTCAGCGGGGGACACGTCTGTCCGGTGTACGTCCTCCGTGTCTCCAGAACTCCTCCAGGACTCATATCCGATCTTCTCGTCTGTTCTGAAGTCATTCCTGACGTTCTCCACCTCCACCGAACCTTCTCCATCAGGAACCGAACAAGGCACTACCTTCACTTCTGGAAGGGGAACTTGCTCGATTCCCCGGGTTCTACGTCCGGATTCACCCGTCCAGACCAGACCTGGTTCTGAGGAGTCTTCTGAGGTGTCTGGCACCTTCAGATCTTTCGGTTGAGCCATAAACCCCCACCTGGATCCGGGCGAGGAGTTCCTCAGGGCAAGAAAACGGTCCTGAGGAGGTACAGTGCCGTCGGACGTCAGGGTTTGGGCAATGAGATCTTTTCTATCCTGGTCACGTTTCTGGTCCGTGGAACGAAGGACGATGTTCTCCTGAAGGACGACGTCTGTCCGGTTTCTGTCCTCTGTGTCTCCAGAACTCCTCCAGGACTCATATCCGATCTTCTCGTCTGTTCTGAAGTCGTTCCTGACGTTCTCCACCTCCACCGAACCTTCTCCAGCACCAGCAACCGAACAAGGCACTACCTTCACCAGAGGTGGAAAAAGTACAAAAATATTGTACTTAAGTAAAAGTACAAATTTTCTGCTTGAAAATGACTTAAGTAAAAGTAAAAAGTACCCATTAAGAACATTACTTAAGTAAAAGTATAAAAGTACCTCAAATTAAATATAATAAAGTACCAAAAGTACATGGTGTAAAATGTACTTAAGTACAAAAGTAAAAAGTACAAAGTACAAAATTATTTTCAAAAGGATTGCAAAGAAATGAAGAATCCAAGAATTTGCTTACATCTCTAAATAATGGTGATATTATTCTGACCCCTTTAGCGTTTGTTTCCATTACCCCATTTTAATTTCTCCCTTTGCTCATCACTGCTGCTGTAGCCCAGTGGCCCCGCTGACAGGTCCACCCCCAGCCTGTAGTATGCAGTGACAACATTAAGCAACCCCAGCTGATAAAGGATGAGACTTTTGAACTTTTAAATGCCAAAACCACCTTAGAAGGGGTGGAATCAAAGAATGGTGCGCATGGACACGCGTCGGCTGCCGCTCAAGGCTGATTTATGGTTCCGCGTTACACCAACGCAGAGCCCGTACCCTACGGCGAGGCTCTGCGTCGATTTAACGCGGAACCATAATTCAGGCTTCAGTCCTCATTGCTACTCGACGCGACGGCGGTTCCTCCGGCCTTCCGGCCCGCCTCTGCGGCACAACTCTCCCGGGAGCTGCGGCTCCTTCTCTGTATATTCACGCGCCCCCCTTCCTTCCCGTCCCCCTTATGGTTCCGCGTTAAATCGACGCACACCTTACGCCGTAGGCTACGGCGTAGGGTGTGTGTCGCCGCGTACCCTACGCCGTAGCTCTGCGCCGGTGTAACGCGGAACCATAAATCAGCCCCCGCTGTGCTGTTCTTTAATTTGTAGCGAGTAACGACGTGTCCAATTTTAAATATAGCGGATTAAAAGTACGATTTTTTCGGAAAAATGAAAGTATCAATAAAAGAACGAAAAAATCAAAAATCTTACTTAAGTACTTGTACTTCGTTACTTTACACCACTGACCTTCACTTCCGGAAGGGGAACTTGCTCGATTCCCCGGGTTCTTCCTCTGGATTCACCCGTCCAGACCAGACCTGGTTTTGAAGAGTCCTCTGAGGTGTTTGGCACCTTCAGATCCTTCGTTTGGTCCAAAAACCTCCACCCGGATCCGGGCGAGGAGTTCCTCAGGGCATGAAACTGGTCCTGAGACAGTACGTTCCCGTCGGTGCCGTCGGACGTCAGGGTTTGGACAATGAGATCCTCATTGAGATGTTTTCCATCCTGGTCACGTTTCCGGTCCGTGGAACGAAGGACGACGTCCTCCCTGTCTCCAGAACTCCTCCAGGACTCATATCCGATCTTCTCGTCTGTTATGAAGTCATTCCTGACGTTCTCCACCTCCACCGAACCTTCTCCAGCACCAGGAACCGAACAAGGCACTACCTTCACTTCTGGAAGGGGAACTTGCTCGATTCCCCGGGTTCTTCCTCCGGATCCACCCGTCCAGACCAGACCTGGTCCTGATGGATCTTCTGAGGTGTTTGGCACCTTCAGATCCTTCGGGTGACCCAAAAACCTACACCCGGATCCGGGCGAGGAGTTCCTCAGGGCATGAAACCGGTCCTGAGGAGGTACGGTGCCGTCGGACGTCAGGGTTTGGACAATGAGATCTTTTCTATCCTGGTCACGTTTCTGGTCCGTGGAACGAAGGACGACGTCCTCCTGAAGGACGACGTCTGTCCGGTTTATGTCCTCCATGTCTCCAGAACTCCTCCAGGACTCATATCCGATCTTCTCGTCTGTTCTGAAGTCATTCCTGACGTTCTCCGTCTCCACCGAACCTTCTCCAGCACCAGGAACCGAACAAGGCACTACCTTCACTTCCGGAAGGGGAACTTGCTCGATTCCCCGGGTTCTTCCTCCGGATTCACCCGTCCAGACCAGACCTGGTTCTGAGGAGTCCTCTGAGGTGTTCGGTACCTTCAGATCCTTCGGTTGGTCCAAAAACCAACACCCAGATCCGGGCGAGGAGTTCCTCAGGGCATGAAACTGGTCCTGAGGAGGTACAGTGCCGTCGGACGTCAGGGTTTGGACAATAAGATCTTTTCTATCCTGGTCACGTTTCCGGTCTGTGGAACGAAGGACGATGTTCTCCTGAAGGACGACGTTCTCCTGAAGGACGACGTTCTCCTGAAGGACGACGTTCTCCTGAGGCGAACTGAAGTTCCTTGGACACCCAACCAAAAAGAACATGGTTTCCCCCGGACGTTTCTCCCCCGATGCTCCTTTCAAGTTGGTCTTGGGGTTGTTGTTGGAGTCGGACATGGAAACAGAGGTTTTGGAGTCTGAATGGACCAAACATGGACCTCCTGTGGAGCTGCCATGGATGGACTCAGTGGAAAAAGGTTCTGGATCATGAAGAACATGGAGATCTGTCGGTCCGTTGGTTTCCAACGGTTGTAACGGACCCTCTTTACTTCCTGGTTCAAGGTTCCTCTTCGGTTCTTCTGGAGAACCGAACCTTCCTCCTCTAAAGCAGCTCGGCGACGGTGGAGAGGAACCTTCAGAGGAACAAAGAGGATTACTGAAGTCAAGTCCTGGTTCTGGAGAGTCCAGCTCTGCCCTGAACCGAGAAGTTCCCCTCTGATCTTCAGGCTGGTCCTGGTGGACGATCAACGGAACCGCCTCGTCCTGAGAACCTGGTACTACAGAGATGTTGGAACCTTCAGGAACATCTCTGGTTCCAGAAACATCTCTGGTTCCTCCAGGAACATCTCTGGTTCCTTCAGAAACATCTCTGGTTCCTCCAGAAACATCTCTGGTTCCTCCAGGAACATCTCTGGTTCCTCCAGGAACATCTCTGGTTCCTCCAGGAACATCTCTGGTTCCTCCAGAAGGTTCTGGGAGCTTTATCTCGTATCCAGGGGTGAAATGAGCAACAGTTCTGTAGATCTGGTCTACAGAACCCTCAGAGTCCTTTTTACTGGAGCCGTAGACAACATTTTTATCTCCATTTTCACGAATTCTGACATCTGAAGGTCCAGCAGGACCACCGAGGTCCAGCCTGTCAGACCCGTTTAGGTTTGTATCTTCTGAACCGGGCGGTTCCTGGTTCTCCAAATGGGTCTGGAGGGTCTGGACCTCAGCAGGGACCAGGATCTTGGTCTGGACCTCAGCAGGGACCAGGATCCTGGTCTTCAGGGACAGACCCAGGTCCAGGTCTTGTTCCGGGCTTCTCCTCCGGCTCCGGCAGCCCTGGCAGGTCTCTGGTTCTCGGAGGAGGTCCTTCGGTACCGACTCCCTCCGCCGGGCATTGGTGCAGAAGCTAGCGGTTCCTGCTGCGGGTCTCCAGGGAACGATGGCCAGTTCCTCTGGTTCCTCTAGCTCCAGGAGGTCCAGGGATCGGGACTCGTACCCCTCAGACCCGCCTCCATCCTGGATGCCCCTCTCGCACCAGTCCAGGGAGTCCAGGGAGTCCAGACCAGGACCCCCCCTCTCTAGAACCGATGCTCCAGGAAGGTCCTGGAGGTCCTGGAGGTCCTGGAGATCCTGGAGGGCTTCCTGGGTCTGGAGAGAAGAGGAAACACAAATCAGTCCTGGCTTGATGCAGGGCGTGGCAAAATGGCTCAACAGCGCCCCCTAGAAAACTTTGTGCCTCAAGCCCCACAATACGGTTTGACGTACATGCACGAAAATCGGTACACACCTGTATCATGTCACAACCTAAAGAAAAGTCTCTTGGCGCCATGGCCCAAACCCAACAGGAAGTCGGCCATTTTGAATTAATTGTGTAATTTTGGCGCAATTTATGCCATTCCTTCGAGAATTAATACGGCCCGAACCGTAACGTGCACCCAGGTGTGTTAATCCTCAAAATGTGCGTCTCCATCCTGCGACTACACGCATTACTTTTCTCTTTCAAAAGTGTTACCGTGGTGACGCTAGACGCCAGAAAGCGCCCCCCCCCTTCATCTGATTGGTCCATATTTGATAGTTCCTACTTTCTGTCATAACTTTTGATATAAAGACTCATGGTGGTGTCATCCTCTAAATGTCCAGGGGCCTCATCTATAAAGCTTGCTTGCGCACAAAAAGCGTCTGAAAGTTGCGGAAGCCGCCATCTATGCAAATCCTCGGATCTAAAAAGAAAAAACTAACCGAAAAATCTGCGTATCTTTACGGCAACTCGGACCCTCCCGTAAGAATTTACTTAAGACACGGGGAACTGGCGACGCAGGCTGTGAGGTGGTGAAATGAAGCCAGATTCATGTCATACTCTTAATAATGTCATCACATATCACAACATATATCAGACTTATAATAAAATAATAAAATAAAATTGCGCTGATCGTGTCCTCTGTGTGAAGCTCAGTCAGAGCGTTTAGGGGCTCCACGGAGCCCCTCATTTCTTCCCCAAAGGGACACAGATTTTCTTATATATATAATGAGTTTTACGCGCGCGTGAAACCTTTAGGTGCGGGTGTAAGCCTAAATTAGGGTCCCGCGTCACCAACGCAGAGCCTACGGCGTAGGGTACGCGGCGACGCGCAGCTACGCCGTAGGCTCTGCGTTGGTGTAACACAGAACCATAAACCCGCCCTGAGCAGCTCTGAGGAGAGACGGGAGAGGAGGAGGAGGGGGAGCGGGGGGTGAAGTGGGGCTGCCGGGCCGTTCTCGTATCGCTTTCATACAGTGTCTTGATAATTTGCAATTTAAGGCTGAGCCTACCGTTAGTTTTTAAACTGTAAAAAGTAAGGGGGAAAAAAACGTGATTTTGAAAAGACGGGGGGACGTGTGTCCCCCTGTTGCGCCGGGGAACTCACGGCGTTTAGCGCAGCAACGGCGTGCTACCACTCACTCGCTTTATTTATTTTATACTATTTATATACTCTTTCTACTTTTACTGTGACCACAAAATAATGTGGTTTTCCTGTCCTCCACCTCACCCTCAACATCTAGATCTATGTCTTCGTGACAGTCAGTGTCACAGTGGCTGGATACCTCTCATTCATTCTGAAGCCAAACAGGCTGCAGGAAGTGGGCGTGTAGAGGGCGGGATATGAGGCGGATTCAGCTGCGCAACCTTCCAGCTGGACTGTGATTCATAAAGCGAACATTGCGTGCAAGTCTGCGTGCACGCGGTTTTATAAATCCGGATTTTGTTTTGCGCCCGCCATTTTCGGCTTTTGAGTGTACGTGCACTTTTAGTATGACTCCTACGCAGTCCATTTTAAATGAGGCCCCAGGTCTGAAGAATCTACATGAAGTCGTACAAGCTTCCCCTGCACCTGAACCTGCACCAGGGTGGAGGTTCATCGCTGCTGCAGCTTTAATTATTATTATACCGGTACAATCAGATCAGGCAGCAGCTCCGTAAAAGTGCACACATGCAAAGACGATGGAAACAAAATAAGAAACTTTACATTTTTCTCAGAATTCTGAGATAATTCACTCGTTAATTCAGGAAAACGGAGCAGATTTGTTTCTTCTCAAGGTAATTCTGATCCTACTTACTGTCCAGAGTTTGAGGGCGTGGGCCGTGTGGACCAGAACCGTACAGGTCTGGTTCAGGAACCAGCTCAGCACGGCTCCCATGGCGGTCGCCGCGGCAACGCCGACGCTCCGGCTCCGGCTCCGGCATCTATCTAAGGATCTGTCGTTAGCTCCACGCTAACACGTCCAGGACCAGCAACAACATCCCCCGCTGCTTAATCCAGATCAGGATCCATGATCTCTGTAACAAGGAGGGACATAAGACCTGCTGCTAAAAATACTGATAATTACAGATAATTATAGACAAATACACATCAATACCAGACAAATACAGATAAATACAGATAAATACACATCAATACAAATACAGATAAATACAGATAATTACAGATAAATACTGATAATTATAGATCAATACAGACAATTATAGATAAATACAGACAAATACAGACAAATACAGACAAATACAAATACAGATAAATACAGATAATTACAGACAAATACAGATAAATACAGACAAATACAGACCTGCAGAGACACGTAAGACCAGGAAACCACCAGGAAAACCACGCCGGTTTCAGTCCGACGACCTCTGACCCCGAATCTACTTATTTAAAACAACCGGGGGAAAACCTGGTCTGGGCAGGAATAAGTACCACCTTAATGTTACATAAGAGGTTTCAGCTGGGAATGTTGGTGGATCATTACTGGAATATTACTGGAATGTTTTTTTTAATTGATTTTATTTTATTTTGTACATGTAAAAAACAACAATTCAAGAAAAAATAAGAAACAACAAAACAAATAATTTCATCCTTTAACACTTGATATCTTAATTTAAATGTGCAAAAAGGAGTAGAAAGAAGTAAACTTATTTAATTCTACCAACATTCACTAATCATTTAACCCGTATTTAGAAATACTCACACACTGAACAACACTGCTAAATAACAGTATTATTATTATTATTAATAATAATAATAATTATTATTATTATTAATAATAAAAATAATATTTATTATCAATAATAATAATAATAATATCATAATAACACTGAAGCCCCGCCCCTTAAGCCCCGCCCCTGAAGCCCCGCCCCCTGCTTCCATCTCTTCCATTCATAAACTCTTGTGAGTAAAAACGTATTTCCGTCTGTAAAAGCAGTTTAAAGGATTAAAGTAGTTCCAGAGTGGAGTCTCTCCGTCAGCCAATCCTGAGAGAATCATCATCAGCCAATCCTGAGCCTCCGTGAGGTCATGTGACCTTCCAGCGGAGAATCATCCAGGCCCCCAGTCTCGCGCTCAGCAGGCACGCCGATTTTTTCCAGTGGCCAGCCGCGGTACTGCAACAAAAAATCCCATGGGGCCCAGAAAGCTTTTTTCCCATAGACCGCAATAGTAAAAGAGAAGCCTCTAAAACTGTTCACAGGACACCTCCAGCTGTAATCACCGGCAATTACTAATCTTTGTATTCTATATTTTTAAGTCATGGACTTTATATCCGTCAAAAATGTTTTATA
The DNA here is from genome assembly GCF_033807715.1 of Cololabis saira. Taxonomy (NCBI): domain Eukaryota; kingdom Metazoa; phylum Chordata; class Actinopteri; order Beloniformes; family Belonidae; genus Cololabis; species Cololabis saira. Next base: position 37,137,913 of record NC_084608.1, read on the forward strand.
ACGGCCAGAAAAGTCAAAGAAAAGTCTCTTTCTGGGCGTGACGTCACGGCTTTGTCCGTGCACTCGCAAAGCGCGGTCGTGTGTGTCTCGGGAACGAGCATGGCTGAATCTAAGCCGTTCGGCGGAATAATCACTCAGAAAAGTGGAAAACACGGCTCAAAGGTGTGTTTTTGTGGTCTCTTAATTTTTTTTTCCATGACAAAAGACATTGGGTTTATAATAAAACCTCAGTAAACGAGGGGGAGCTGCTCTGATCAGTGTTGAGCAGCAGCTGAGCAGGAGACCCTCTGTCATTCATTGAGCTGGAGCTGCGCGCTATGGAACAGAGCTCAGGTGGGACGCTCAGGTCACACTCGGTCTAAACGCCCTGACCAGGGGGATCACAGACGGAAATGTTTAATAGCAACGGTGTATGGTTTGTGAAAATAAGATATCAGGCAGGAATAACACTTAATGTGAGCCCAGAAGCTGTAAAAGAATCAGAGAAAATGCAAAGTTAATTACGCCTAACATTCGGACTGCACGATCATTAATAGACAAAAAGATTTACCCAAAGGTATATAGATAAATAGCATATGACAGCTTGTGTTATTGTGGGGAATCCCATGTGTTTTTTTGTTTGTTTGTTTTTATAAAGATGACTCGTTTTATCCTTACTCAAAAAAATTAAACTCCACAAATTAACCACATTTAAACATAATATTTGACATATTTAAACATAATACTTGACAAAACTTGTAATACAAAAAATATTTGTCTTAATGTAAGTAATAAACTTGGGAAGTTTCATGGTGATACCTGCTATTTACATTTTTACCCTATTTTAGCCTATTAACCTGGGGTGTCTCATCTTAAATAAAAATGACTCGTTTTATCTTTAATTAAAAAAAACACACAAATGAACCATGTATAGTCTATAACCATGACTTTGAGAACAGCATCGGTTGATTTGCCCTATAAATCCCTAATTTCATTGTGTACATCTATCATTACCGGTCTAAAGGACTCATGAGCGCGCAGCGCCTGTCCAGAGCGCGCAGCGCTCGTTCTCATTGCCCCGGGGCATGATGGGAGGCCCCAGAGCATCATGGGAGGTGACTCAACTGCGCATGCTCTACATGGATGTATTATATAACTGGATACAGGATCGAAAATGGCCGCCCATTCATTTCAATGGAGTTTGCTCACCCAGCGCATCCGCCGAAAAAATTTCTGACTTCCTGGTTTACTTCCTGGTACACGGGCCCATAGAGCATGCGCAGTTGAGTCACCTCCCATGATGCTCTGGGGCCTCCCATCATGCCCCGGGGCAATGTGAACGAGCGCTGCGCGCTCTGGACAAGCGCTGCGCGCTCATGAGTCCTTCAGACCGGTAATGATAGATGTACACAATGAAATTAGGGATTTATAGGGCAAATCAACCGATGCTGTTCTCAAAGTCATGGTTATAGACTATACATGGTTCATTTGTGTGTTTTTTTTAATTAAAGATAAAACGAGTCATTTTTATTTAAGATGAGACCCCCCAGGTTAATAGGCTAAAATAGGGTAAAAATGTAAATAGCAGGTATCACCATGAAACTTCCCAAGTTTATTACTTACATTAAGACAAATATTTTTTGTATTACAAGTTTTGTCAAGTATTATGTTTAAATATGTCAAATATTATGTTTAAATGTGGTTAATTTGTGGAGTTTTATTTTTTTGAGTAAGGATAAAACGAGTCATCTTTATAAAAACAAACAAACAAAAAACACATGGGATTCCCCACAATAACACAAGCTGTCATATGCTATTTATCTATATACCTTTGGGTAAATCTTTTTGTCTATTAATGATCGTGCAGTCCGAATGTTAGGCGTAATTAACTTTGCATTTTCTCTGATTCTTTTACAGCTTCTGGGCTCACATTAAGTGTTATTCCTGCCTGATATCTTATTTTCACAAACCATACACCGTTGCTATTAAACATTTCCGTCTGTGATCCCCCTGGTCAGGGCGTTTAGACCGAGTGTGACCTGAGCGTCCCACCTGAGCTCTGTGCCATAGCGCGCAGCTCCAGCTCAATGAATGACAGAGGGTCTCCTGCTCAGCTGCTGCTCAACACTGATCAGAGCAGCTCCCCCTCGTTTACTGAGGTTTTATTATAAACCCAATGTCTTTTGTCATGGAAAAAAAAATTAAGAGACCACAAAAACACACCTTTGAGCCGTGTTTTCCACTTTTCTGAGTGATTATTCCGCCGAACGGCTTAGATTCAGCCATGCTCGTTCCCGAGACACACACGACCGCGCTTTGCGAGTGCACGGACAAAGCCGTGACGTCACGCCCAGAAAGAGACTTTTCTTTGACTTTTCTGGCCGTTATAAAACATTTTTGACGGATATAAAGTCCATGACTTAAAAATATAGAATACAAAGATTAGTAATTGCCGGTGATTACAGCTGGAGGTGTCCTGTGAACAGTTTTAGAGGACGATCTTTTACTATTGGGGTCTATGGGAAAAAAGCTTTCTGGGCCCCATGGGATTTTTTGTTGCAGTACCGCGGCTGGCCACTGGGAAAAATCGGCGTGCCTGCTGAGCGCGAGACTGGGGGCCTGATGCTCTATGGGCCCGTGTACCAGGAAGTAAACCAGGAAGTCAGAAATTTTTTCGGCGGATGCGCTGGGTGAGCAAACTCCATTGAAATGAATGGGCGGCCATTTTCGATCCGGTATCCAGTTATATAATACATCCATGGAATCATCAAATAAAGGTGTAAATGTGGCCTTAGCAACTGTTGCTAGGGCTGAAACTGCTCAACCA